>NW_027635208.1:0-198000 GCF_949748355.1 Melanostigma gelatinosum | reverse complement strand
AATATTTTTTTAGTTACTTTGGAAAAAAAATATTTTTTTAGTTACTTTGGAAAAAAAAATATTTTTTTAGTTACTTTGGAAAAAAAAATATTTTTTTAGTTACTTTGGAAAAAAAAATATTTTTTTAGTTACTTTGGAAAAAAAAATATTTTTTTAGTTACTTTGGAAAAAAAAATATTTTTTTAGTTACTTTGGAAAAAAAAATATTTTTTTAGTTACTTTGGAAAAAAAAATATTTTTTTAGTTACTTTGGAAAAAAAAATATTTTTTTAGTTACTTTGGAAAAAAAAATATTTTTTTAGTTACTTTGGAAAAAAAGTTACTTTTTTAGTTACTTTGGAAAAAAAGTTACTTTTTTAGTTACTTTGGAAAAAAAGTTACTTTTTTAGTTACTTTGGAAAAAAAGTTACTTTTTTAGTTACTTTGGAAAAAAAGTTACTTTTTTAGTTACTTTGGAAAAAAGTTACTTTTTTAGTTACTTTGGAAAAAAAAATATTTTTTTAGTTACTTTGGAAAAAAAAATTTTTTTTAGTTACTTTGGAAAAAAAAATATTTTTTTAGTTTCTTTGGAAAAAAAAATATTTTTTTAGTTACTTTGGAAAAAAAATTTTTTTTAGTTACTTTGGAAAAAAAAAAAAATTTTAGTTTCTTTGGAAAAAAAAATTTTTTTTTAGTTACTTTGGAAAAAAAAATATTTTTTTAGTTTCTTTGGAAAAAAATAATATTTTTTTAGTTACTTTGGAAAAAAAAATATTTTTTTAGTTACTTTGGAAAAAAAAATATTTTTTTAGTTACTTTGGAAAAAAATATATTTTTTTAGTTACTTTGGAAAAAAAAATATTTTTTTAGTTACTTTGGAAAAAAAATATTTTTTTAGTTACTTTGGAAAAAAAAATATTTTTTTAGTTACTTTGGAAAAAAAATTATTTTTTTAGTTACTTTGGAAAAAAAAATATTTTTTTAGTTACTTTGGAAAAAAAAATATTTTTTTAGTTTCTTTGGAAAAAAAAATATTTTTTTAGTTACTTTGGAAAAAAAAATATTTTTTTAGTTACTTTGGAAAAAAAAATATTTTTTTAGTTACTTTGGAAAAAAAAATATTTTTTTAGTTACTTTGGAAAAAAAATATTTTTTTAGTTACTTTGGAAAAAAAAATATTTTTTTAGTTACTTTGGAAAAAAAAATATTTTTTTAGTTACTTTGGAAAAAAAAATATTTTTTTAGTTACTTTGGAAAAAAAAATATTTTTTTAGTTACTTTGGAAAAAAAAATATTTTTTTAGTTACTTTGGAAAAAAAAATATTTTTTTAGTTACTTTGGAAAAAAAAATATTTTTTTAGTTACTTTGGAAAAAAAAATATTTTTTTAATTACTTTGGAAAAAAAAATATTTTTTTAGTTACTTTGGAAAAAAAAAATATTTTTTTAGTTACTTTGGAAAAAAAAAATATTTTTTTTAGTTTCTTTGGAAAAAAAAATATTTTTTTACTTACTTTGGAAAAAAAAATATTTTTTTAGTTACTTTGGAAAAAAAAATATTTTTTTAGTTACTTTGGAAAAAAAAATATTTTTTTAGTTACTTTGGAAAAAAAATATTTTTTTAGTTACTTTGGAAAAAAAAATTTTTTTTTAGTTACTTTGGAAAAAAAAATATTTTTTTAGTTTCTTTGGAAAAAAAATATTTTTTTAGTTACTTTGGAAAAAAAAATATTTTTTTAGTTACTTTGGAAAAAAAAATATTTTTTTAGTTACTTTGGAAAAAAAAATATTTTTTTAGTTACTTTGGAAAAAAAAATATTTTTTTAGTTACTTTGGAAAAAAAAATATTTTTTTAGTTACTTTGGAAAAAAAATATTTTTTTAGTTACTTTGGAAAAAAAAATATTTTTTTAGTTACTTTGGAAAAAAAAATATTTTTTTAGTTACTTTGGAAAAAAAATTATTTTTTTAGTTACTTTGGGAAAAAAAATATTTTTTTAGTTACTTTGGAAAAAAAAATATTTTTTTAGTTACTTTGGAAAAAAAAATTTTTTTTTAGTTACTTTGGAAAAAAAAAATGTTTTAGTTACTTTGGAAAAAAAAATATTTTTTTAGTTACTTTGGAAAAAAAAATATTTTTTTAGTTTCTTTGGAAAAAAAATTTTTTTTTAGTTTCTTTGGAAAAAAAATTTTTTTTTAGTTACTTTGGAAAAAAAAAAAAAATTTTAGTTACTTTGGAAAAAAAAATATTTTTTTAGTTTCTTTGGAAAAAAATTTTTTTTTTAGTTACTTTGGAAAAAAAAAAAAAATTTTAGTTACTTTGGAAAAAAAAATATTTTTTTAGTTACTTTGGAAAAAAAAAAATATTTTTTAGTTACTTTGGAAAAAAAAATATTTTTTTAGTTACTTTGGAAAAAAAATATTTTTTTAGTTACTTTGGAAAAAAAAATATTTTTTTAGTTACTTTGGAAAAAAAAATATTTTTTTAGTTTCTTTGGAAAAAAAAATATTTTTTTAGTTTCTTTGGAAAAAAAAATATTTTTTTAGTTACTTTGGAAAAAAAAATATTTTTTTAGTTACTTTGGAAAAAAAAATATTTTTTTAGTTACTTTGGGAAAAAAAATATTTTTTTAGTTTCTTTGGAAAAAAAAATATTTTTTTAGTTTCTTTGGAAAAAAAAATATTTTTTTAGTTACTTTGGAAAAAAAAATATTTTTTTAGTTACTTTGGAAAAAAAAATATTTTTTTAGTTACTTTGGAAAAAAAATATTTTTTTAGTTACTTTGGAAAAAAAAATTTTTTTTTAGTTACTTTGGAAAAAAAAATATTTTTTTAGTTACTTTGGAAAAAAAAATTTTTTTAGTTACTTTGGAAAAAAAAAATTTTTTTTAGTTACTTTGGAAAAAAAAATATTTTTTTAGTTTCTTTGGAAAAAAAAAATTTTTTTAGTTACTTTGGAAAAAAAAATATTTTTTTAGTTTCTTTGGAAAAATTTTTTTTTTTTAGTTACTTTGGAAAAAAAAATATTTTTTTAGTTACTTTGGAAAAAAAAATTTTTTTTAGTTACTTTGGAAAAAAAAAATATTTTTTTTAGTTTCTTTGGAAAAAAAAAAAATTTTTTACTTACTTTGGAAAAAAAAATATTTTTTTAGTTACTTTGGAAAAAAAAATTTTTTTTTAGTTACTTTGGAAAAAAAAATATTTTTTTAGTTACTTTGGAAAAAAAATATTTTTTTAGTTACTTTGGAAAAAAAAATATTTTTTTAGTTACTTTGGAAAAAAAAATATTTTTTTAGTTACTTTGGAAAAAAAAATATTTTTTTAGTTACTTTGGAAAAAAAAATATTTTTTTAGTTACTTTGGAAAAAAAAATATTTTTTTAGTTACTTTGGAAAAAAAAATATTTTTTTAGTTACTTTGGAAAAAAAAATATTTTTTTAGTTACTTTGGAAAAAAAAATATTTTTTTAGTTACTTTGGAAAAAAAAATATTTTTTTAGTTACTTTGGAAAAAAAGTTACTTTTTTAGTTACTTTGGAAAAAAAGTTACTTTTTTAGTTACTTTGGAAAAAAAGTTACTTTTTTAGTTACTTTGGAAAAAAAGTTACTTTTTTAGTTACTTTGGAAAAAAAGTTACTTTTTTAGTTACTTTGGAAAAAAGTTACTTTTTTAGTTACTTTGGAAAAAAAAATATTTTTTTAGTTACTTTGGAAAAAAAAATTTTTTTTAGTTACTTTGGAAAAAAAAATATTTTTTTAGTTTCTTTGGAAAAAAAAATATTTTTTTAGTTACTTTGGAAAAAAAAATTTTTTTTAGTTACTTTGGAAAAAAAAAAAAATTTTAGTTTCTTTGGAAAAAAAAATTTTTTTTTAGTTACTTTGGAAAAAAAAATATTTTTTTAGTTTCTTTGGAAAAAAATAATATTTTTTTAGTTACTTTGGAAAAAAAAATATTTTTTTAGTTACTTTGGAAAAAAAAATATTTTTTTAGTTACTTTGGAAAAAAATATATTTTTTTAGTTACTTTGGAAAAAAAAATATTTTTTTAGTTACTTTGGAAAAAAAATATTTTTTTAGTTACTTTGGAAAAAAAAATATTTTTTTAGTTACTTTGGAAAAAAAATTATTTTTTTAGTTACTTTGGAAAAAAAAATATTTTTTTAGTTACTTTGGAAAAAAAAATATTTTTTTAGTTTCTTTGGAAAAAAAAATATTTTTTTAGTTACTTTGGAAAAAAAAATATTTTTTTAGTTACTTTGGAAAAAAAAATATTTTTTTAGTTACTTTGGAAAAAAAAATATTTTTTTAGTTACTTTGGAAAAAAAATATTTTTTTAGTTACTTTGGAAAAAAAAATATTTTTTTAGTTACTTTGGAAAAAAAAATATTTTTTTAGTTACTTTGGAAAAAAAAATATTTTTTTAGTTACTTTGGAAAAAAAAATATTTTTTTAGTTACTTTGGAAAAAAAAATATTTTTTTAGTTACTTTGGAAAAAAAAATATTTTTTTAGTTACTTTGGAAAAAAAAATATTTTTTTAGTTACTTTGGAAAAAAAAATATTTTTTTAATTACTTTGGAAAAAAAAATATTTTTTTAGTTACTTTGGAAAAAAAAAATATTTTTTTAGTTACTTTGGAAAAAAAAAATATTTTTTTTAGTTTCTTTGGAAAAAAAAATATTTTTTTACTTACTTTGGAAAAAAAAATATTTTTTTAGTTACTTTGGAAAAAAAAAATTTTTTTTAGTTACTTTGGAAAAAAAAATATTTTTTTAGTTACTTTGGAAAAAAAATATTTTTTTAGTTACTTTGGAAAAAAAAATATTTTTTTAGTTACTTTGGAAAAAAAAATATTTTTTTAGTTACTTTGGAAAAAAAAATATTTTTTTAGTTACTTTGGGAAAAAAAATATTTTTTTAGTTACTTTGGAAAAAAAAATATTTTTTTAGTTACTTTGGAAAAAAAAATATTTTTTTAGTTACTTTGGAAAAAAAAATATTTTTTTAGTTACTTTGGAAAAAAAAATATTTTTTTAGTTACTTTGGAAAAAAAAATATTTTTTTAGTTACTTTGGAAAAAAAGTTACTTTTTTAGTTACTTTGGAAAAAAAGTTACTTTTTTAGTTACTTTGGAAAAAAAGTTACTTTTTTAGTTACTTTGGAAAAAAAGTTACTTTTTTAGTTACTTTGGAAAAAAAGTTACTTTTTTAGTTACTTTGGAAAAAAAGTTACTTTTTTAGTTACTTTGGAAAAAAAGTTACTTTTTTAGTTACTTTGGAAAAAAGTTACTTTTTTAGTTACTTTGGAAAAAAAAATATTTTTTTAGTTACTTTGGAAAAAAAAAAATTTTTTAGTTACTTTGGAAAAAAAAAATTTTTTTTAGTTTCTTTGGAAAAAAAAATATTTTTTTAGTTACTTTGGAAAAAAAAAATTTTTTTAGTTACTTTGGAAAAAAAAAAAAATTTTAGTTTCTTTGGAAAAAAAAATTTTTTTTTAGTTACTTTGGAAAAAAAAATATTTTTTTAGTTTCTTTGGAAAAAAATAATATTTTTTTAGTTACTTTGGAAAAAAAAATATTTTTTTAGTTACTTTGGAAAAAAAAATATTTTTTTAGTTACTTTGGAAAAAAATATATTTTTTTAGTTACTTTGGAAAAAAAAATATTTTTTTAGTTACTTTGGAAAAAAAATATTTTTTTAGTTACTTTGGAAAAAAAAATATTTTTTTAGTTACTTTGGAAAAAAAATTATTTTTTTAGTTACTTTGGAAAAAAAAATATTTTTTTAGTTACTTTGGAAAAAAAAATATTTTTTTAGTTTCTTTGGAAAAAAAAATATTTTTTTAGTTACTTTGGAAAAAAAAATATTTTTTTAGTTACTTTGGAAAAAAAAATATTTTTTTAGTTACTTTGGAAAAAAAAATATTTTTTTAGTTACTTTGGAAAAAAAATATTTTTTTAGTTACTTTGGAAAAAAAAATATTTTTTTAGTTACTTTGGAAAAAAAAATATTTTTTTAGTTACTTTGGAAAAAAAAATATTTTTTTAGTTACTTTGGAAAAAAAAATATTTTTTTAGTTACTTTGGAAAAAAAAAAATTTTTTTAGTTACTTTGGAAAAAAAAATATTTTTTTAGTTACTTTGGAAAAAAAAATATTTTTTTAGTTACTTTGGAAAAAAAAATATTTTTTTAGTTACTTTGGAAAAAAAAATATTTTTTTAGTTACTTTGGAAAAAAAAAATTTTTTTTAGTTACTTTGGAAAAAAAAATATTTTTTTAGTTACTTTGGAAAAAAAAATATTTTTTTAATTACTTTGGAAAAAAAAATATTTTTTTTAGTTACTTTGGAAAAAAAAAATATTTTTTTAGTTACTTTGGAAAAAAATATATATTTTTTTAGTTACTTTGGAAAAAAAAATATTTTTTTAGTTACTTTGGAAAAAAAAATATTTTTTTAGTTACTTTGGAAAAAAAAATATTTTTTTAGTTACTTTGGAAAAAAAGTTACTTTTTTAGTTACTTTGGAAAAAAAGTTACTTTTTTAGTTACTTTGGAAAAAAAGTTACTTTTTTAGTTACTTTGGAAAAAAAGTTACTTTTTTAGTTACTTTGAAAAAAAAGTTACTTTTTTAGTTACTTTGGAAAAAAAAAATTTTTTTTAGTTACTTTGGAAAAAAAAGAAAAAATTTTAGTTTCTTTGGAAAAAAAAAAATTTTTTTAGTTACTTTGGAAAAAAAAATATTTTTTTAGTTTCTTTGGGAAAAAAAATATTTTTTTAGTTACTTTGGAAAAAAAAATATTTTTTTAGTTACTTTGGAAAAAAAAATATTTTTTTAGTTACTTTGGAAAAAAAAATATTTTTTTAGTTACTTTGGAAAAAAAAATATTTTTTTAGTTACTTTGGAAAAAAAAATATTTTTTTAGTTACTTTGGAAAAAAAAATATTTTTTTAGTTACTTTGGAAAAAAAATATTTTTTTAGTTACTTTGGAAAAAAAAATATTTTTTTAGTTACTTTGGAAAAAAAAATATTTTTTTAGTTACTTTGGAAAAAAAAATATTTTTTTAGTTACTTTGGAAAAAAAAATATATTTTTAGTTACTTTGGAAAAAAAAAAATTTTTTTAGTTACTTTGGAAAAAAAAAATATTTTTTTAGTTACTTTGGAAAAAAAAATTTTTTTTAGTTACTTTGGAAAAAAAAAAAATTTTAATTACTTTGGAAAAACAAATTTTTTTTAGTTACTTTGGAAAAAAAATTTTTTTTTAATTACTTTGGAAAAAAAAAATTTTTTTAGTTACTTTGGAAAAAAAAAAATTTTTTTAGTTACTTTGGAAAAAAAAAATTTTTTTTAGTTACTTTGGAAAATTTTTTTTTTTTTTAGTTACTTTGGAAAAAAAAATTGTTTTTAGTTACTTTGGAAAAAAAAATATTTTTTTAGTTACTTTGGAAAAAAAAAATTTTTTTTAGTTACTTTGGAAAAAAAAATATTTTTTTAGTTTCTTTGGAAAAAAATTTTTTTTTTTAGTTACTTTGGAAAAAAAAATATTTTTTTAGTTACTTTGGAAAAAAAATATTTTTTTAGTTACTTTGGAAAAAAATTTTTTTTTTTAGTTACTTTGGAAAAAAAAATATTTTTTTAGTTACTTTGGAAAAAAAATTTTTTTTTAGTTACTTTGGAAAAAAAAATATTTTTTTAGTTACTTTGGAAAAAAATATATTTTTTTAGTTTCTTTGGAAAAAAAAATATATTTTTAGTTACTTTGGAAAAAAATATATTTTTTTAGTTTCTTTGGAAAAAAAAATTTTTTTTAGTTACTTTGGAAAAAAAAATATTTTTTTAGTTACTTTGGAAAAAAAAATATTTTTTTAGTTACTTTGGAAAAAAAAATATTTTTTTAGTTACTTTGGAAAAAAAAATATTTTTTTAGTTACTTTGGAAAAAAAATATTTTTTTAGTTACTTTGGAAAAAAAAATATTTTTTTAGTTACTTTGGAAAAAAAAATATTTTTTTAGTTACTTTGGAAAAAAAAATATTTTTTTAGTTACTTTGGAAAAAAAAAATATTTTTAGTTACTTTGGAAAAAAAAATTTTTTTTTAGTTACTTTGGAAAAAAAAATATTTTTTTAGTTACTTTGGAAAAAAAAATATTTTTTTAGTTACTTTGGAAAAAAAAAAAAAAATTTAGTTACTTTGGAAAAAAAAATTTTTTTAGTTACTTTGGAAAAAAAAAATTGTTTTTAGTTACTTTGGAAAAAAAAATATTTTTTTAGTTACTTTGGAAAAAAAAAAAAATTTTTAGTTACTTTGGAAAAAAAATATTTTTTTAGTTTCTTTGGGAAAATTTTTTTTTTTTTAGTTACTTTGGAAAAAAAATATTTTTTTAGTTACTTTGGAAAAAAAAATATTTTTTTAGTTACTTTGGAAAAAAAATAATTTTTTAGTTACTTTGGAAAAAAAAATATTTTTTTAGTTACTTTGGAAAAAAAATATTTTTTTAGTTACTTTGGAAAAAAAAATATTTTTTTAGTTACTTTGGAAAAAAAAATATTTTTTTAGTTACTTTGGAAAAAAAAATATTTTTTTAGTTACTTTGGAAAAAAAATATTTTTTTAGTTACTTTGGAAAAAAAAATATTTTTTTAGTTTCTTTGGAAAAAAAAATATTTTTTTAGTTACTTTGGAAAAAAAAATATTTTTTTAGTTACTTTGGAAAAAAAAATATTTTTTTAGTTACTTTGGAAAAAAAAAATTTTTTTAGTTACTTTGGAAAAAAAAATATTTTTTTAGTTTCTTTGGAAAAAAAAATATTTTTTTAGTTACTTTGGAAAAAAAATTTTTTTTTAGTTACTTTGGAAAAAAAAAAAAAATTTTAGTTTCTTTGGAAAAAAATATTTTTTTTTAGTTACTTTGGAAAAAAAAATATTTTTTTAGTTTCTTTGGAAAAAAATAATATTTTTTTAGTTACTTTGGAAAAAAAAATATTTTTTTAGTTACTTTGGAAAAAAAAATATTTTTTTAGTTACTTTGGAAAAAAATATATTTTTTTAGTTACTTTGGAAAAAAAAATATTTTTTTAGTTACTTTGGAAAAAAAATATTTTTTTAGTTACTTTGGAAAAAAAAATATTTTTTTAGTTACTTTGGAAAAAAAATTATTTTTTTAGTTACTTTGGAAAAAAAATTATTTTTTTAGTTACTTTGGAAAAAAAAATATTTTTTTAGTTTCTTTGGAAAAAAAAATATTTTTTTAGTTACTTTGGAAAAAAAAATATTTTTTTAGTTACTTTGGAAAAAAAAATATTTTTTTAGTTACTTTGGAAAAAAAAATATTTTTTTAGTTACTTTGGAAAAAAAATATTTTTTTAGTTACTTTGGAAAAAAAAATATTTTTTTAGTTACTTTGGAAAAAAAAATATTTTTTTAGTTACTTTGGAAAAAAAAATATTTTTTTAGTTACTTTGGAAAAAAAAATATTTTTTTAGTTACTTTGGAAAAAAAAATATTTTTTTAGTTACTTTGGAAAAAAAAATATTTTTTTAATTACTTTGGAAAAAAAAATATTTTTTTAGTTACTTTGGAAAAAAAAAATATTTTTTTAGTTACTTTGGAAAAAAATATATATTTTTTTAGTTACTTTGGGAAAAAAAATATTTTTTTAGTTACTTTGGAAAAAAAAATATTTTTTTAGTTACTTTGGAAAAAAAAATATTTTTTTAGTTACTTTGGAAAAAAAGTTACTTTTTTAGTTACTTTGGAAAAAAAGTTACTTTTTTAGTTACTTTGGAAAAAAAGTTACTTTTTTAGTTACTTTGGAAAAAAAGTTACTTTTTTAGTTACTTTGGAAAAAAAGTTACTTTTTTAGTTACTTTGGAAAAAAAGTTACTTTTTTAGTTACTTTGGAAAAAAGTTACTTTTTTAGTTACTTTGGAAAAAAAAATATTTTTTTAGTTACTTTGGAAAAAAAAAATTTTTTTAGTTACTTTGGAAAAAAAAAATTTTTTTTAGTTTCTTTGGAAAAAAAAATATTTTTTTAGTTACTTTGGAAAAAAAATTTTTTTTTAGTTACTTTGGAAAAAAAAAAAAAATTTTAGTTTCTTTGGAAAAAAAAATTTTTTTTTAGTTACTTTGGAAAAAAAAATTTTTTTTTAGTTTCTTTGGAAAAAAATAATATTTTTTTAGTTACTTTGGAAAAAAAAATATTTTTTTAGTTACTTTGGAAAAAAAAATATTTTTTTAGTTACTTTGGAAAAAAAAATATTTTTTTAGTTACTTTGGAAAAAAAAATATTTTTTTAGTTACTTTGGAAAAAAAATATTTTTTTAGTTACTTTGGAAAAAAAAATATTTTTTTAGTTACTTTGGAAAAAAAATTATTTTTTTAGTTACTTTGGAAAAAAAAATATTTTTTTAGTTACTTTGGAAAAAAAAATATTTTTTTAGTTTCTTTGGAAAAAAAAATATTTTTTTAGTTACTTTGGAAAAAAAAATATTTTTTTAGTTACTTTGGAAAAAAAAATATTTTTTTAGTTACTTTGGAAAAAAAAATATTTTTTTAGTTACTTTGGAAAAAAAATATTTTTTTAGTTACTTTGGAAAAAAAAATATTTTTTTAGTTACTTTGGAAAAAAAAATATTTTTTTAGTTACTTTGGAAAAAAAAATATTTTTTTAGTTACTTTGGAAAAAAAAATATTTTTTTAGTTACTTTGGAAAAAAAAATATTTTTTTAGTTACTTTGGAAAAAAAAAAATTTTTTTAGTTACTTTGGAAAAAAAAAAATTTTTTTAGTTACTTTGGAAAAAAAAATATTTTTTTAATTACTTTGGAAAAAAAAATATTTTTTTAGTTACTTTGGAAAAAAAAAATATTTTTTTAGTTACTTTGGAAAAAAATATATATTTTTTTAGTTACTTTGGAAAAAAAAATATTTTTTTAGTTACTTTGGAAAAAAAAATATTTTTTTAGTTACTTTGGAAAAAAAAATATTTTTTTAGTTACTTTGGAAAAAAAGTTACTTTTTTAGTTACTTTGGAAAAAAAGTTACTTTTTTAGTTACTTTGGAAAAAAAGTTACTTTTTTAGTTACTTTGGAAAAAAAGTTACTTTTTTAGTTACTTTGGAAAAAAAGTTACTTTTTTAGTTACTTTGGGAAAAAAAAGTTACTTTTTTAGTTACTTTGGAAAAAAAAAAATTTTTTTAGTTACTTTGGAAAAAAAAGAAAAAATTTTAGTTTCTTTGGAAAAAAAAAAATTTTTTTAGTTACTTTGGAAAAAAAAATATTTTTTTAGTTTCTTTGGGAAAAAAAATATTTTTTTAGTTACTTTGGAAAAAAAAATATTTTTTTAGTTACTTTGGAAAAAAAAATATTTTTTTAGTTACTTTGGAAAAAAAAATATTTTTTTAGTTACTTTGGAAAAAAAAATATTTTTTTAGTTACTTTGGAAAAAAAAATATTTTTTTAGTTACTTTGGAAAAAAAATATTTTTTTAGTTACTTTGGAAAAAAAAATATTTTTTTAGTTACTTTGGAAAAAAAAATATTTTTTTAGTTACTTTGGAAAAAAAAATATTTTTTTAGTTACTTTGGAAAAAAAAATATTTTTTTAGTTACTTTGGAAAAAAAAAAAAATTTTTAGTTACTTTGGAAAAAAAAAATATTTTTTTAGTTACTTTGGAAAAAAAATTTTTTTTTAGTTACTTTGGAAAAAAAAAAAATTTTAATTACTTTGGAAAAAAAAAATTTTTTTAGTTACTTTGGAAAAAAAAAATTTTTTTTTAATTACTTTGGAAAAAAAAATTTTTTTTAGTTACTTTGGAAAAAAAAAATTTTTTTTAGTTACTTTGGAAAAAAAAAATTTTTTTTAGTTACTTTGGAAAAATTTTTTTTTTTTTAGTTACTTTGGAAAAAAAAATTGTTTTTAGTTACTTTGGAAAAAAAAATATTTTTTTAGTTACTTTGGAAAAAAAAAATTTTTTTTAGTTACTTTGGAAAAAAAAATATTTTTTTAGTTTCTTTGGAAAAAATTTTTTTTTTTTAGTTACTTTGGAAAAAAAAATATTTTTTTAGTTACTTTGGAAAAAAAATATTTTTTTAGTTACTTTGGAAAAAATTTTTTTTTTTTAGTTACTTTGGAAAAAAAAATATTTTTTTAGTTACTTTGGAAAAAAAAATTTTTTTTAGTTACTTTGGAAAAAAAAAATTTTTTTTAGTTACTTTGGAAAAAAAAATTTTTTTTTAGTTTCTTTGGAAAAAATTTTTTTTTTTTAGTTACTTTGGAAAAAAAAAAATTTTTTTAGTTACTTTGGAAAAAAAATATTTTTTTAGTTACTTTGGAAAAAAATTTTTTTTTTTAGTTACTTTGGAAAAAAAAATATTTTTTTAGTTACTTTGGAAAAAAAAAATTTTTTTAGTTACTTTGGAAAAAAAAATATTTTTTTAGTTACTTTGGAAAAAAATATATTTTTTTAGTTTCTTTGGAAAAAAAAATATTTTTTTAGTTACTTTGGAAAAAAATATATTTTTTTAGTTTCTTTGGAAAAAAAAATATTTTTTTAGTTACTTTGGAAAAAAAAATATTTTTTTAGTTACTTTGGAAAAAAAAATATTTTTTTAGTTACTTTGGAAAAAAAAATATTTTTTTAGTTACTTTGGAAAAAAAAATATTTTTTTAGTTACTTTGGAAAAAAAATATTTTTTTAGTTACTTTGGAAAAAAAAATATTTTTTTAGTTACTTTGGAAAAAAAAATATTTTTTTAGTTACTTTGGAAAAAAAAATATTTTTTTAGTTACTTTGGAAAAAAAAAATATTTTTTAGTTACTTTGGAAAAAAAACATTTTTTTAGTTACTTTGGAAAAAAAAATATTTTTTTAGTTACTTTGGAAAAAAATTTTTTTTTTAATTACTTTGGAAAAAAAAATATTTTTTTAGTTACTTTGGAAAAAAAAAATTGTTTTTAGTTACTTTGGAAAAAAAAATATTTTTTTAGTTACTTTGGAAAAAAAAAAAATTTTTTAGTTACTTTGGAAAAAAAAATATTTTTTTAGTTTCTTTGGGAAAATTTTTTTTTTTTTAGTTACTTTGGAAAAAAAATATTTTTTTAGTTACTTTGGAAAAAAAAATATTTTTTTAGTTACTTTGGAAAAAAAAAATTTTTTTAGTTACTTTGGAAAAAAAAATATTTTTTTAGTTACTTTGGAAAAAAAATATTTTTTTAGTTACTTTGGAAAAAAAAAATTTTTTTTAGTTACTTTGGAAAAAAAAGATATTTTTTTAGTTACTTTGGAAAAAAAAATATTTTTTTAGTTACTTTGGAAAAAAAATATTTTTTTAGTTACTTTGGAAAAAAAAATATTTTTTTAGTTACTTTGGAAAAAAAAAATTTTTTTAGTTACTTTGGAAAAAAAAATATTTTTTTAGTTTCTTTGGAAAAAAAAATATTTTTTTAGTTACTTTGGAAAAAAAAATATTTTTTTAGTTACTTTGGAAAAAAAAATATTTTTTTAGTTACTTTGGAAAAAAAAAATTTTTTTAGTTACTTTGGAAAAAAAAATTTTTTTTAGTTACTTTGGAAAAAAAAAAAAAATTTTAGTTTCTTTGGAAAAAAAATTTTTTTTTTAGTTACTTTGGAAAAAAAAATATTTTTTTAGTTTCTTTGGAAAAAAAAATATTTTTTTAGTTACTTTGGAAAAAAAAATATTTTTTTAGTTACTTTGGAAAAAAAAATATTTTTTTAGTTACTTTGGAAAAAAAAATATTTTTTTAGTTACTTTGGAAAAAAAATATTTTTTTAGTTACTTTGGAAAAAAAAATATTTTTTTAGTTACTTTGGAAAAAAAAATATTTTTTTAGTTACTTTGGAAAAAAAAATATTTTTTTAGTTACTTTGGAAAAAAAAATATTTTTTTAGTTACTTTGGAAAAAAAAATATTTTTTTAGTTACTTTGGAAAAAAAAATATTTTTTTAGTTACTTTGGAAAAAAAAATATTTTTTTAGTTACTTTGGAAAAAAAAATATTTTTTTAATTACTTTGGAAAAAAAAATATTTTTTTAGTTACTTTGGAAAAAAAAAATATTTTTTTAGTTACTTTGGAAAAAAATATATATTTTTTTAGTTACTTTGGAAAAAAAAATATTTTTTTAGTTACTTTGGAAAAAAAAATATTTTTTTAGTTACTTTGGAAAAAAAAATATTTTTTTAGTTACTTTGGAAAAAAAGTTACTTTTTTAGTTACTTTGGAAAAAAAGTTACTTTTTTAGTTACTTTGGAAAAAAAGTTACTTTTTTAGTTACTTTGGAAAAAAAGTTACTTTTTTAGTTACTTTGGAAAAAAAGTTACTTTTTTAGTTACTTTGGGAAAAAAAAGTTACTTTTTTAGTTACTTTGGAAAAAAAAAATTTTTTTTAGTTACTTTGGAAAAAAAAGAAAAAATTTTAGTTTCTTTGGAAAAAAAAAAAAATGTTTAGTTACTTTGGAAAAAAAAATATTTTTTTAGTTTCTTTGGGAAAAAAAATATTTTTTTAGTTACTTTGGAAAAAAAAATATTTTTTTAGTTACTTTGGAAAAAAAAATATTTTTTTAGTTACTTTGGAAAAAAAAATATTTTTTTAGTTACTTTGGAAAAAAAAATATTTTTTTAGTTACTTTGGAAAAAAAAATATTTTTTTAGTTACTTTGGAAAAAAAAATATTTTTTTAGTTACTTTGGAAAAAAAATATTTTTTTAGTTACTTTGGAAAAAAAAATATTTTTTTAGTTACTTTGGAAAAAAAAAATATTTTTTTAGTTACTTTGGAAAAAAAAATATTTTTTTAGTTACTTTGGAAAAAAAAATATTTTTTTAGTTACTTTGGAAAAAAAAAAATTTTTTTAGTTACTTTGGAAAAAAAAAATATTTTTTTAGTTACTTTGGGAAAAAAAATTTTTTTTAGTTACTTTGGAAAAAAAAAATTTTTAATTACTTTGGAAAAAAAAAATTTTTTTAGTTACTTTGGAAAAAAAATTTTTTTTTTAATTACTTTGGAAAAAAAAATTTTTTTTAGTTACTTTGGAAAAAAAAAAAATTTTTTAGTTACTTTGGAAAAAAAAATTTTTTTTTAGTTACTTTGGAAAAAAATTTTTTTTTTTAGTTACTTTGGAAAAAAAAATTGTTTTTAGTTACTTTGGAAAAAAAAATATTTTTTTAGTTACTTTGGAAAAAAAAAATTTTTTTTAGTTACTTTGGAAAAAAAAATATTTTTTTAGTTTCTTTGGAAAAAAATTTTTTTTTTTAGTTACTTTGGAAAAAAAAATATTTTTTTAGTTACTTTGGAAAAAAAATATTTTTTTAGTTACTTTGGAAAAAAAAAATTTTTTTTAGTTACTTTGGAAAAAAAAATATTTTTTTAGTTACTTTGGAAAAAAAAAATTTTTTTAGTTACTTTGGAAAAAAAAATATTTTTTTAGTTACTTTGGAAAAAAATATATTTTTTTAGTTTCTTTGGAAAAAAAAATATATTTTTAGTTACTTTGGAAAAAAATATATTTTTTTAGTTTCTTTGGAAAAAAAAATATTTTTTTAGTTACTTTGGAAAAAAAAATATTTTTTTAGTTACTTTGGAAAAAAATATATTTTTTTAGTTACTTTGGAAAAAAAAATATTTTTTTAGTTACTTTGGAAAAAAAAATATTTTTTTAGTTACTTTGGAAAAAAAATATTTTTTTAGTTACTTTGGAAAAAAAAATATTTTTTTAGTTACTTTGGAAAAAAAAATATTTTTTTAGTTACTTTGGAAAAAAAAATATTTTTTTAGTTACTTTGGAAAAAAAAAAATTTTTTTAGTTACTTTGGAAAAAAAAAATTTTTTTTAGTTACTTTGGAAAAAAAAATATTTTTTTAGTTACTTTGGAAAAAATTTTTTTTTTTAATTACTTTGGAAAAAAAAATATTTTTTTAGTTACTTTGGAAAAAAAAAATTGTTTTTAGTTACTTTGGAAAAAAAAATATTTTTTTAGTTACTTTGGAAAAAAAAAAAAATTTTTAGTTACTTTGGAAAAAAAAATATTTTTTTAGTTTCTTTGGGAAAATATTTTTTTTTTTAGTTACTTTGGAAAAAAAATATTTTTTTAGTTACTTTGGAAAAAAAAATATTTTTTTAGTTACTTTGGAAAAAAAAAATTTTTTTAGTTACTTTGGAAAAAAAAATATTTTTTTAGTTACTTTGGAAAAAAAATATTTTTTTAGTTACTTTGGAAAAAAAAATTTTTTTTTAGTTACTTTGGAAAAAAAAGATATTTTTTTAGTTACTTTGGAAAAAAAAATATTTTTTTAGTTACTTTGGAAAAAAAAATATTTTTTTAGTTACTTTGGAAAAAAAAATATTTTTTTAGTTACTTTGGAAAAAAAAATATTTTTTTAGTTACTTTGGAAAAAAATATATTTTTTTAGTTACTTTGGAAAAAAAAATATTTTTTTAGTTACTTTGGAAAAAAAAATATTTTTTTAGTTACTTTGGAAAAAAAATATTTTTTTAGTTACTTTGGAAAAAAAAATATTTTTTTAGTTACTTTGGAAAAAAAAATATTTTTTTAGTTACTTTGGAAAAAAATATATTTTTTTAGTTACTTTGGAAAAAAAAATATTTTTTTAGTTACTTTGGAAAAAAATATCTTTTTTTAGTTACTTTGGAAAAAAAAATATTTTTTTAGTTACTTTGGAAAAAAAAATATTTTTTTAGTTACTTTGGAAAAAAAAAAAATTTTTTAGTTACTTTGGAAAAAAAAAATTTTTTTTAGTTACTTTGGAAAAAAATTTTTTTTTTTAGTTTCTTTGGAAAAAAAAATATTTTTTTAGTTACTTTGGAAAAAAAAATATTTTTTTAGTTACTTTGGAAAAAAAAATATTTTTTTAGTTACTTTGGAAAAAAAAATATTTTTTTAGTTACTTTGGGAAAAAAAATATTTTTTTAGTTACTTTGGAAAAAAAAATATTTTTTTAGTTACTTTGGAAAAAAAATATTTTTTTAGTTACTTTGGAAAAAAAAATATTTTTTTAGTTACTTTGGAAAAAAAATTATTTTTTTAGTTACTTTGGGAAAAAAAATATATTTTTAGTTACTTTGGAAAAAAAATTATTTTTTTAGTTACTTTGGAAAATTTTTTTTTTTTTAATTACTTTGGAAAAAAAAAATTTTTTTAGTTACTTTGGAAAAAAAAAATTTTTTAGTTACTTTGGAAAAAAAAATATTTTTTTAGTTACTTTGGAAAAAAAAAATGTTTTAGTTACTTTGGAAAAAAAAAATTTTTTTTAGTTACTTTGGAAAAAAATAATTTTTTTTAGTTACTTTGGAAAAAAAAGATATTTTTTTAGTTACTTTGGAAAAAAAAATATTTTTTTAGTTACTTTGGAAAAAAAAATATTTTTTTAGTTTCTTTGGGAAAAAATATATTTTTTTAGTTACTTTGGAAAAAAAAATATTTTTTTAGTTACTTTGGAAAAAAAAAAATTTTTTTAGTTACTTTGGAAAAAAAAATATTTTTTTAGTTACTTTGGAAAAAAAAATATTTTTTTAGTTACTTTGGGAAAAAAAATATTTTTTTAGTTACTTTGGAAAAAAAAATATTTTTTTAGTTACTTTGGAAAAAAAATATTTTTTTAGTTACTTTGGAAAAAAAAATATTTTTTTAGTTACTTTGGAAAAAAAAATATTTTTTTAGTTACTTTGGAAAAAAAAATATTTTTTTAGTTACTTTGGAAAAAAAAATATTTTTTTAGTTACTTTGGAAAAAAAAAAATTTTTTTAGTTACTTTGGAAAAAAAAAATATTTTTTTAGTTACTTTGGAAAAAAAAAATTTTTTTAGTTACTTTGGAAAAAAAAAATTTTTTAATTACTTTGGAAAAAAAAAATTTTTTTAGTTACTTTGGAAAAAATTTTTTTTTTTTAATTACTTTGGAAAAAAAAAATTTTTTTAGTTACTTTGGAAAAAAAAAAAAATTTTTAGTTACTTTGGAAAAAAAAAATTTTTTTTAGTTACTTTGGAAAAAAAATTTTTTTTTGTTACTTTGGAAAAAAAAATTGTTTTTAGTTACTTTGGAAAAAAAAATATTTTTTTAGTTACTTTGGAAAAAAAAAATTTTTTTTAGTTACTTTGGAAAAAAAAATATTTTTTTAGTTTCTTTGGAAAAAAAATTTTTTTTTTAGTTACTTTGGAAAAAAAAATATTTTTTTAGTTACTTTGGAAAAAAAATATTTTTTTAGTTACTTTGGAAAAAAAAATTTTTTTTTAGTTACTTTGGAAAAAAAAATATTTTTTTAGTTACTTTGGAAAAAAAAATTTTTTTTAGTTACTTTGGAAAAAAAAATATTTTTTTAGTTACTTTGGAAAAAAATATATTTTTTTAGTTTCTTTGGAAAAAAAAATATATTTTTAGTTACTTTGGAAAAAAAAATATTTTTTTAGTTTCTTTGGAAAAAAAAATATTTTTTTAGTTACTTTGGAAAAAAAAATATTTTTTTAGTTACTTTGGAAAAAAAAATATTTTTTTAGTTACTTTGGAAAAAAAAATATTTTTTTAGTTACTTTGGAAAAAAAAATATTTTTTTAGTTACTTTGGAAAAAAAATATTTTTTTAGTTACTTTGGAAAAAAAAATATTTTTTTAGTTACTTTGGAAAAAAAAATATTTTTTTAGTTACTTTGGGAAAAAAAATATTTTTTTAGTTACTTTGGAAAAAAAAAATATTTTTTAGTTACTTTGGAAAAAAAAAAATTTTTTTAGTTACTTTGGAAAAAAAAATATTTTTTTAGTTACTTTGGAAAAAAATTTTTTTTTTAATTACTTTGGAAAAAAAAATATTTTTTTAGTTACTTTGGAAAAAAAAAATTGTTTTTAGTTACTTTGGAAAAAAAAATATTTTTTTAGTTACTTTGGAAAAAAAAAAATTTTTTTAGTTACTTTGGAAAAAAAAATATTTTTTTAGTTTCTTTGGGAAAATTTTTTTTTTTTTAGTTACTTTGGAAAAAAAATATTTTTTTAGTTACTTTGGAAAAAAAAATATTTTTTTAGTTACTTTGGAAAAAAAAATTTTTTTTAGTTACTTTGGAAAAAAAAATATTTTTTTAGTTACTTTGGAAAAAAAATATTTTTTTAGTTACTTTGGAAAAAAAAAATTTTTTTTAGTTACTTTGGAAAAAAAAGATATTTTTTTAGTTACTTTGGAAAAAAAAATATTTTTTTAGTTACTTTGGAAAAAAAAATATTTTTTTAGTTACTTTGGAAAAAAATATATTTTTTTAGTTACTTTGGAAAAAAAAATATTTTTTTAGTTACTTTGGAAAAAAAAATATTTTTTTAGTTACTTTGGAAAAAAAATATTTTTTTAGTTACTTTGGAAAAAAAAATATTTTTTTAGTTACTTTGGAAAAAAAAATATTTTTTTAGTTACTTTGGAAAAAAATATATTTTTTTAGTTACTTTGGAAAAAAAAATATTTTTTTAGTTACTTTGGAAAAAAATATATTTTTTTAGTTACTTTGGAAAAAAAAATATTTTTTTAGTTACTTTGGAAAAAAAAATATTTTTTTAGTTACTTTGGAAAAAAAAAAAATTTTTTAGTTACTTTGGAAAAAAAAAATTTTTTTTAGTTACTTTGGAAAAAAATTTTTTTTTTTAGTTTCTTTGGAAAAAAAAATATTTTTTTAGTTACTTTGGAAAAAAAAATATTTTTTTAGTTACTTTGGAAAAAAAAATATTTTTTTAGTTACTTTGGAAAAAAAAATATTTTTTTAGTTACTTTGGGAAAAAAAATATTTTTTTAGTTACTTTGGAAAAAAAAATATTTTTTTAGTTACTTTGGAAAAAAAATATTTTTTTAGTTACTTTGGAAAAAAAAATATTTTTTTAGTTACTTTGGAAAAAAAATTATTTTTTTAGTTACTTTGGGAAAAAAAATATATTTTTAGTTACTTTGGAAAAAAAATTATTTTTTTAGTTACTTTGGAAAATTTTTTTTTTTTTAAATTACTTTTGAAAAAAAATTTTTTTTTAGTTACTTTGGAAAAAAAAATTTTTTTAGTTACTTTGGAAAAAAAAATATTTTTTTAGTTACTTTGGAAAAAAAAAATGTTTTAGTTACTTTGGAAAAAAAAAATTTTTTTTAGTTACTTTGGAAAAAAATAATTTTTTTTAGTTACTTTGGAAAAAAAAGATATTTTTTTAGTTACTTTGGAAAAAAAAATATTTTTTTAGTTA
Organism: Melanostigma gelatinosum; assembly: GCF_949748355.1. NCBI lineage: Eukaryota > Metazoa > Chordata > Actinopteri > Perciformes > Zoarcidae > Melanostigma > Melanostigma gelatinosum. The sequence continues at coordinate 177,802 of NW_027635208.1, read as the reverse complement.
CTTTGGAAAAAAAAATATTTTTTTAGTTACTTTGGAAAAAAAAATATTTTTTTAGTTACTTTGGAAAAAAAAATATTTTTTTAGTTACTTTGGAAAAAAATATATTTTTTTAGTTACTTTGGAAAAAAAAATATTTTTTTAGTTACTTTGGAAAAAAAAATATTTTTTTAGTTACTTTGGAAAAAAAATATTTTTTTAGTTACTTTGGAAAAAAAAATATTTTTTTAGTTACTTTGGAAAAAAAAATATTTTTTTAGTTACTTTGGAAAAAAATATATTTTTTTAGTTACTTTGGAAAAAAAAATATTTTTTTAGTTACTTTGGAAAAAAATATATTTTTTTAGTTACTTTGGAAAAAAAAATATTTTTTTAGTTACTTTGGAAAAAAAAAAATTTTTTTAGTTACTTTGGAAAAAAAAAATTTTTTTTAGTTACTTTGGAAAAAAATTTTTTTTTTGTTACTTTGGAAAAAAAAATTGTTTTTAGTTACTTTGGAAAAAAAAATATTTTTTTAGTTACTTTGGAAAAAAAAAAATTTTTTTAGTTACTTTGGAAAAAAAAATATTTTTTTAGTTTCTTTGGAAAAAATTTTTTTTTTTTAGTTACTTTGGAAAAAAAAATATTTTTTTAGTTACTTTGGAAAAAAAATATTTTTTTAGTTACTTTGGAAAAAAAATTTTTTTTTTAGTTACTTTGGAAAAAAAAATATTTTTTTAGTTACTTTGGAAAAAAAATTTTTTTTTAGTTACTTTGGAAAAAAAAATATTTTTTTAGTTACTTTGGAAAAAAATATATTTTTTTAGTTTCTTTGGAAAAAAAAATATATTTTTAGTTACTTTGGAAAAAAATATATTTTTTTAGTTTCTTTGGAAAAAAAAATATTTTTTTAGTTACTTTGGAAAAAAAAATATTTTTTTAGTTACTTTGGAAAAAAAAATATTTTTTTAGTTACTTTGGAAAAAAAAATATTTTTTTAGTTACTTTGGAAAAAAAAATATTTTTTTAGTTACTTTGGAAAAAAAATATTTTTTTAGTTACTTTGGAAAAAAAAATATTTTTTTAGTTACTTTGGAAAAAAAAATATTTTTTTAGTTACTTTGGAAAAAAAAATATTTTTTTAGTTACTTTGGAAAAAAAAAATATTTTTTAGTTACTTTGGAAAAAAAAAAATTTTTTTAGTTACTTTGGAAAAAAAAATATTTTTTTAGTTACTTTGGAAAAAAAAATTTTTTTTAATTACTTTGGAAAAAAAAAATTGTTTTTAGTTACTTTGGAAAAAAAAATATTTTTTTAGTTACTTTGGAAAAAAAAAAAATTTTTTAGTTACTTTGGAAAAAAATTTTTTTTTTTAGTTTCTTTGGGAAAATTTTTTTTTTTTTAGTTACTTTGGAAAAAAAATATTTTTTTAGTTACTTTGGAAAAAAAAATATTTTTTTAGTTACTTTGGAAAAAAAAATTTTTTTTAGTTACTTTGGAAAAAAAAATATTTTTTTAGTTACTTTGGAAAAAAAATATTTTTTTAGTTACTTTGGAAAAAAAAATTTTTTTTTAGTTACTTTGGAAAAAAAAGATATTTTTTTAGTTACTTTGGAAAAAAAAATATTTTTTTAGTTACTTTGGAAAAAAAAATATTTTTTTAGTTACTTTGGAAAAAAAAATATTTTTTTAGTTACTTTGGAAAAAAAAATATTTTTTTAGTTACTTTGGAAAAAAATATATTTTTTTAGTTACTTTGGAAAAAAATATATTTTTTTAGTTACTTTGGAAAAAAAAATATTTTTTTAGTTACTTTGGAAAAAATATATTTTTTTAGTTACTTTGGAAAAAAAAATATTTTTTTAGTTACTTTGGAAAAAAAAATATTTTTTTAGTTACTTTGGAAAAAAATATATTTTTTTAGTTACTTTGGAAAAAAAAATATTTTTTTAGTTACTTTGGAAAAAAATATATTTTTTTAGTTACTTTGGAAAAAAAAATATTTTTTTAGTTACTTTGGAAAAAAAAATATTTTTTTAGTTACTTTGGAAAAAAAAAAAATTTTTTAGTTACTTTGGAAAAAAAAATTTTTTTTTAGTTACTTTGGAAAAAAATTTTTTTTTTTAGTTTCTTTGGAAAAAAAAATATTTTTTTAGTTACTTTGGAAAAAAAAATATTTTTTTAGTTACTTTGGAAAAAAAAATATTTTTTTAGTTACTTTGGAAAAAAAAATATTTTTTTAGTTACTTTGGGAAAAAAAATATTTTTTTAGTTACTTTGGAAAAAAAAATATTTTTTTAGTTACTTTGGAAAAAAAATATTTTTTTAGTTACTTTGGAAAAAAAAATATTTTTTTAGTTACTTTGGAAAAAAAATTATTTTTTTAGTTACTTTGGGAAAAAAAATATATTTTTAGTTACTTTGGAAAAAAAATTATTTTTTTAGTTACTTTGGAAAATTTTTTTTTTTTTAAATTACTTTTGAAAAAAAATTTTTTTTTAGTTACTTTGGAAAAAAAATTTTTTTTAGTTACTTTGGAAAAAAAAATATTTTTTTAGTTACTTTGGAAAAAAAAAATGTTTTAGTTACTTTGGAAAAAAAAAATTTTTTTTAGTTACTTTGGAAAAAAATAATTTTTTTTAGTTACTTTGGAAAAAAAGATATTTTTTTAGTTACTTTGGAAAAAAAAATATTTTTTTAGTTACTTTGGAAAAAAAAATATTTTTTTAGTTACTTTGGAAAAAAAAATATTTTTTTAGTTACTTTGGAAAAAAAAATATTTTTTTAGTTACTTTGGAAAAAAATATATTTTTTTAGTTACTTTGGAAAAAAAAATATTTTTTTAGTTACTTTGGAAAAAAAAATATTTTTTTAGTTACTTTGGAAAAAAAAAATTTTTTTAGTTACTTTGGAAAAAAAAATATTTTTTTAGTTACTTTGGAAAAAAAAATTTTTTTTAGTTACTTTGGAAAAAAAAAAAATTTTAATTACTTTGGAAAAAAAAAATTTTTTTAGTTACTTTGGAAAAAAATTTTTTTTTTTAATTACTTTGGAAAAAAAATTTTTTTTTAGTTACTTTGGAAAAAAAAAAATTTTTTTAGTTACTTTGGAAAAAAAAAATTTTTTTTAGTTACTTTGGAAAAAAATTTTTTTTTTTAGTTACTTTGGAAAAAAAAATTGTTTTTAGTTACTTTGGAAAAAAAAATATTTTTTTAGTTACTTTGGAAAAAAAAATTTTTTTTTAGTTACTTTGGAAAAAAAAATATTTTTTTAGTTTCTTTGGAAAAAATTTTTTTTTTTTAGTTACTTTGGAAAAAAAAATATTTTTTTAGTTACTTTGGAAAAAAAATATTTTTTTAGTTACTTTGGAAAAAAAAATTTTTTTTTAGTTACTTTGGAAAAAAAAATATTTTTTTAGTTACTTTGGAAAAAAAAATTTTTTTTAGTTACTTTGGAAAAAAAAATATTTTTTTAGTTACTTTGGAAAAAAATATATTTTTTTAGTTTCTTTGGAAAAAAAAATATATTTTTAGTTACTTTGGAAAAAAATATATTTTTTTAGTTTCTTTGGAAAAAAAAATATTTTTTTAGTTACTTTGGAAAAAAAAATATTTTTTTAGTTACTTTGGAAAAAAAAATATTTTTTTAGTTACTTTGGAAAAAAAAATATTTTTTTAGTTACTTTGGAAAAAAAAATATTTTTTTAGTTACTTTGGAAAAAAAATATTTTTTTAGTTACTTTGGAAAAAAAAATATTTTTTTAGTTACTTTGGAAAAAAAAATATTTTTTTAGTTACTTTGGAAAAAAAAATATTTTTTTAGTTACTTTGGAAAAAAAAAATATTTTTTAGTTACTTTGGAAAAAAAAAATTTTTTTAGTTACTTTGGAAAAAAAAATATTTTTTTAGTTACTTTGGAAAAAAAAAATTTTTTTAATTACTTTGGAAAAAAAAATATTTTTTTAGTTACTTTGGAAAAAAAAAATTGTTTTTAGTTACTTTGGAAAAAAAAATATTTTTTTAGTTACTTTGGAAAAAAAAAAAAATTTTTAGTTACTTTGGAAAAAAAAATATTTTTTTAGTTTCTTTGGGAAATTTTTTTTTTTTTTAGTTACTTTGGAAAAAAAATATTTTTTTAGTTACTTTGGAAAAAAAAATATTTTTTTAGTTACTTTGGAAAAAAAAATTTTTTTTAGTTACTTTGGAAAAAAAAATATTTTTTTAGTTACTTTGGAAAAAAAATATTTTTTTAGTTACTTTGGAAAAAAAATTTTTTTTTTAGTTACTTTGGAAAAAAAAGATATTTTTTTAGTTACTTTGGAAAAAAAAAATTTTTTTTAGTTACTTTGGAAAAAAAAATATTTTTTTAGTTTCTTTGGAAAAAATTTTTTTTTTTTAGTTACTTTGGAAAAAAAAATATTTTTTTAGTTACTTTGGAAAAAAAATATTTTTTTAGTTACTTTGGAAAAAAAAATTTTTTTTTAGTTACTTTGGAAAAAAAAATATTTTTTTAGTTACTTTGGAAAAAAAAATTTTTTTTAGTTACTTTGGAAAAAAAAATATTTTTTTAGTTACTTTGGAAAAAAATATATTTTTTTAGTTTCTTTGGAAAAAAAAATATATTTTTAGTTACTTTGGAAAAAAATATATTTTTTTAGTTTCTTTGGAAAAAAAAATATTTTTTTAGTTACTTTGGAAAAAAAAATATTTTTTTAGTTACTTTGGAAAAAAAAATATTTTTTTAGTTACTTTGGAAAAAAAAATATTTTTTTAGTTACTTTGGAAAAAAAAATATTTTTTTAGTTACTTTGGAAAAAAAATATTTTTTTAGTTACTTTGGAAAAAAAAATATTTTTTTAGTTACTTTGGAAAAAAAAATATTTTTTTAGTTACTTTGGAAAAAAAAATATTTTTTTAGTTACTTTGGAAAAAAAAAATATTTTTTAGTTACTTTGGAAAAAAAAAAATTTTTTTAGTTACTTTGGAAAAAAAAATATTTTTTTAGTTACTTTGGAAAAAAAAATTTTTTTTAATTACTTTGGAAAAAAAAATATTTTTTTAGTTACTTTGGAAAAAAAAAATTGTTTTTAGTTACTTTGGAAAAAAAAATATTTTTTTAGTTACTTTGGAAAAAAAAAAAAATTTTTAGTTACTTTGGAAAAAAAAATATTTTTTTAGTTTCTTTGGGAAATTTTTTTTTTTTTTAGTTACTTTGGAAAAAAAATATTTTTTTAGTTACTTTGGAAAAAAAAATATTTTTTTAGTTACTTTGGAAAAAAAAATTTTTTTTAGTTACTTTGGAAAAAAAAATATTTTTTTAGTTACTTTGGAAAAAAAAGATTTTTTTAGTTACTTTGGAAAAAAAAATTTTTTTTTAGTTACTTTGGAAAAAAAAGATATTTTTTTAGTTACTTTGGAAAAAAAAATTTTTTTTAGTTACTTTGGAAAAAAAAATATTTTTTTCGTTACTTTGGAAAAAAAAATATTTTTTTAGTTACTTTGGAAAAAAAAATATTTTTTTAGTTACTTTGGAAAAAAAAATATTTTTTTAGTTACTTTGGAAAAAAATATATTTTTTTAGTTACTTTGGAAAAAAAAATATTTTTTTAGTTACTTTGGAAAAAAATATATTTTTTTAGTTACTTTGGAAAAAAAAATATTTTTTTAGTTACTTTGGAAAAAAAAATATTTTTTTAGTTACTTTGGAAAAAAAAAAAAATTTTTAGTTACTTTGGAAAAAAAAAATTTTTTTTAGTTACTTTGGAAAAAAAAATTTTTTTTTAGTTTCTTTGGAAAAAAAAATATTTTTTTAGTTACTTTGGAAAAAAAAATATTTTTTTAGTTACTTTGGAAAAAAAAATATTTTTTTAGTTACTTTGGAAAAAAAAATATTTTTTTAGTTACTTTGGGAAAAAAATATTTTTTTAGTTACTTTGGAAAAAAAAATATTTTTTTAGTTACTTTGGAAAAAAAATATTTTTTTAGTTACTTTGGAAAAAAAAATATTTTTTTAGTTACTTTGGAAAAAAAATTATTTTTTTAGTTACTTTGGGAAAAAAAATATATTTTTAGTTACTTTGGAAAAAAAATTATTTTTTTAGTTACTTTGGAAAATTTTTTTTTTTTTAAATTACTTTGGAAAAAAAATTTTTTTTTAGTTACTTTGGAAAAAAAAAATTTTTTAGTTACTTTGGAAAAAAAAATATTTTTTTAGTTACTTTGGAAAAAAAAAATGTTTTAGTTACTTTGGAAAAAAAAAATTTTTTTTAGTTACTTTGGAAAAAAAAAATTTTTTTTAGTTACTTTGGAAAAAAAAGATATTTTTTTAGTTACTTTGGAAAAAAAAATATTTTTTTAGTTACTTTGGAAAAAAAAATATTTTTTTAGTTACTTTGGAAAAAAAAATATTTTTTTAGTTACTTTGGAAAAAAAAATATTTTTTTAGTTACTTTGGAAAAAAAAATATTTTTTTAGTTACTTTGGAAAAAAAAATATTTTTTTAGTTACTTTGGAAAAAAAAATATTTTTTTAGTTACTTTGGAAAAAAAATATTTTTTTAGTTACTTTGGAAAAAAAAATATTTTTTTAGTTACTTTGGAAAAAAAAATATTTTTTTAGTTACTTTGGAAAAAAATATATTTTTTTAGTTACTTTGGAAAAAAAAATATTTTTTTAGTTACTTTGGAAAAAAATATATTTTTTTAGTTACTTTGGAAAAAAAAATATTTTTTTAGTTACTTTGGAAAAAAAAATATTTTTTTAGTTACTTTGGAAAAAAAAAAAATTTTTTAGTTACTTTGGAAAAAAAAAAATTTTTTTAGTTACTTTGGAAAAAAATTTTTTTTTTTAGTTACTTTGGAAAAAAAAATATTTTTTTAGTTACTTTGGAAAAAAAAATATTTTTTTAGTTACTTTGGAAAAAAAAATATTTTTTTAGTTACTTTGGGAAAAAAAATATTTTTTTAGTTACTTTGGAAAAAAAAATATTTTTTTAGTTACTTTGGAAAAAAAATATTTTTTTAGTTACTTTGGAAAAAAAAATATTTTTTTAGTTACTTTGGAAAAAAAATTATTTTTTTAGTTACTTTGGGAAAAAAAATATATTTTTAGTTACTTTGGAAAAAAAATTATTTTTTTAGTTACTTTGGAAAAAAATTTTTTTTTTAAATTACTTTGGAAAAAAAAATTTTTTTTAGTTACTTTGGAAAAAAAAATTTTTTTAGTTACTTTGGAAAAAAAAATATTTTTTTAGTTACTTTGGAAAAAAAAAATGTTTTAGTTACTTTGGAAAAAAAAAATTTTTTTTAGTTACTTTGGAAAAAAAACTTTTTTTTTTAGTTTCTTTGGAAAAAAAAAATGTTTTTAGTTACTTTGGAAAAAAAATATTTTTTTAGTTACTTTGGAAAAAAAAAAAAATTTTTAGTTACTTTGGAAAAAAAAAATTTTTTTTAGTTACTTTGGAAAAAAAAAATTTTTTTTAGTTACTTTGGAAAAAAAATATTTTTTTAGTTACTTTGGAAAAAAAAAAATTTTTTAGTTACTTTGGAAAAAAAAATATTTTTTTAGTTACTTTGGAAAAAAAAATATTTTTTTAGTTACTTTGGGAAAAAAAATATTTTTTTAGTTTCTTTGGAAAAAAAAATATTTTTTTAGTTACTTTGGAAAAAAAATATTTTTTTAGTTACTTTGGAAAAAAAAATATTTTTTTAGTTACTTTGGAAAAAAAAATATTTTTTTAGTTACTTTGGAAAAAAAAATATTTTTTTAGTTTCTTTGGAAAAAAAAATATTTTTTTAGTTTCTTTGGAAAAAAAAATATTTTTTTAGTTACTTTGGAAAAAAAAATATTTTTTTAGTTACTTTGGAAAAAAAAATATTTTTTTAGTTACTTTGGAAAAAAAATATTTTTTTAGTTACTTTGGAAAAAAAAATATTTTTTTAGTTTCTTTGGGAAAAAAAATATTTTTTTAGTTCCTTTGGAAAAAAAAATATTTTTTTAGTTACTTTGGAAAAAAAAAAAAATTTTTAGTTACTTTGGAAAAAAAAATTTTTTTTTAGTTACTTTGGAAAAAAAAATATTTTTTTAGTTTCTTTGGAAAAAAATTTTTTTTTTTTAGTTACTTTGGAAAAAAAATTATTTTTTTAGTTTCTTTGGAAAAAAAAATTTTTTTTAGTTACTTTGGAAAAAAAAAAATTTTTTAGTTACTTTGGAAAAAAAAAATTTTTTTAGTTACTTTGGGAAAAAAAATATTTTTTTAGTTACTTTGGAAAATAAAATATTTTTTTAGTTACTTTGGAAAAAAAAATATTTTTTTAGTTACTTTGGAAAAAAAAATATTTTTTTAGTTACTTTGGAAAAAATAATATTTTTTTAGTTACTTTGGAAAAAAAATATTTTTTTAGTTACTTTGGAAAAAAAAATATTTTTTTAGTTACTTTGGAAAAAAATATATTTTTTTAGTTACTTTGGAAAAAAAAATATTTTTTTAGTTACTTTGGAAAAAAAAAAAGATTTTTAGTTACTTTGGAAAAAAAAATATTTTTTTAGTTACTTTGGAAAAAAAAATATTTTTTTAGTTACTTTGGAAAAAAAAATATTTTTTTAGTTACTTTGGAAAAAAAATATTTTTTTAGTTACTTTGGAAAAAAAAATATTTTTTTAGTTACTTTGGAAAAAAATATATTTTTTTAGTTACTTTGGAAAAAAAAATATTTTTTTAGTTACTTTGGAAAAAAAAATATTTTTTTAGTTACTTTGGAAAAAAAAATATTTTTTTAGTTACTTTGGAAAAAAAAATATTTTTTTAGTTACTTTGGAAAAAAAAATATTTTTTTAGTTACTTTGGGAAAAAAAATATTTTTTTAGTTACTTTGGAAAAAAATTTTTTTTTTAATTACTTTGGAAAAAACAATTTTTTTAGTTACTTTGGAAAAAAAAATATTTTTTTAGTTACTTTGGAAAAAAAAATATTAGTTACTTTGGAAAAAAAAATATTTTTTTAGTTACTTTGGAAAAAAAAATATTTTTTTAGTTACTTTGGAAAAAAAAATATTAGTTACTTTGGAAAAAAAAATATTTTTTTAGTTACTTTGGAAAAAAAAATATTTTTTTAGTTACTTTGGAAAAAAATATATTTTTTTAGTTACTTTGGAAAAAAAAATATTTTTTTAGTTACTTTGGAAAAAAAAATATTTTTTTAGTTACTTTGGAAAAAAAAATATTTTTTTAGTTACTTTGGAAAGAAAGATATTTTTTTAGTTACTTTGGAAAAAAAAATATTTTTTTAGTTACTTTGGAAAAAAAAATATTTTTTTAGTTACTTTGGAAAAAAAAATATTTTTTTAGTTACTTTGGAAAAAAAAATATTTTTTTAGTTACTTTGGAAAAAAAAATATTTTTTTAGTTACTTTGGAAAAAAAAATATTTTTTTAGTTACTTTGGAAAAAAAAATATTTTTTTAGTTACTTTGGAAAAAAAAATATTTTTTTAGTTACTTTGGAAAAAAAAATATTTTTTTAGTTACTTTGGAAAAAAAAATATTTTTTTAGTTACTTTGGAAAAAAAAATATTTTTTTAGTTACTTTGGAAAAAAAAATATTTTTTTAGTTACTTTGGAAAAAAAAATATTTTTTTAGTTACTTTGGAAAAAAAAATATTTTTTTAGTTACTTTGGAAAAAAAAATATTTTTTAGTTACTTTGGAAAAAAAAATATTTTTTTAGTTACTTTGGAAAAAAAAATATTTTTTTAGTTACTTTGGAAAAAAAAATATTTTTTTAGTTTCTTTGGAAAAAAAAATATTTTTTTAGTTACTTTGGAAAAAAAAATATTTTTTTAGTTACTTTGGAAAAAAAAATATTTTTTTAGTTACTTTGGAAAAAAAAATATTTTTTTTAGTTACTTTGGAAAAAAAAATATTTTTTTAGTTACTTTGGAAAAAAAAATATTTTTTTAGTTACTTTGGAAAAAAAAATATTTTTTTAGTTACTTTGGAAAAAAAATATTTTTTTAGTTACTTTGGAAAAAAAAATATTTTTTTAGTTACTTTGGAAAAAAAAATATTTTTTTAGTTACTTTGGAAAAAAAAATATTTTTTTAGTTACTTTGGAAAAAAAAATATTTTTTTAGTTACTTTGGAAAAAAAAATATTTTTTTAGTTACTTTGGAAAAAAAAATATTTTTTTAGTTACTTTGGAAAAAAAAATATTTTTTTAGTTACTTTGGAAAAAAAAATATTTTTTTAGTTACTTTGGAAAAAAAAATATTTTTTTAGTTACTTTGGAAAAAAAAATATTTTTTTAGTTACTTTGGGAAAAAAAAAATTTTTTTAGTTACTTTGGAAAAAAAAATTTTTTTTAGTTTCTTTGGAAAAAAAAATATTTTTTTAGTTACTTTGGAAAAAAAAATATTTTTTTAGTTACTTTGGAAAAAAAAATATTTTTTTAGTTACTTTGGAAAAAAAAATATTTTTTTAGTTACTTTGGAAAAAAAAATATTTTTTTAGTTTCTTTGGAAAAAAAAATATTTTTTTAGTTACTTTGGAAAAAAAAATATTTTTTTAGTTACTTTGGAAAAAAAAATATTTTTTTAGTTACTTTGGAAAAAAAAATATTTTTTTAGTTACTTTGGAAAAAAAATATTTTTTTAGTTACTTTGGAAAAAAAAATATTTTTTTAGTTACTTTGGAAAAAAAAATATTTTTTTAGTTACTTTGGGAAAAAAAATATTTTTTTAGTTACTTTGGAAAAAAAAATATTTTTTTAGTTACTTTGGAAAAAAAAATATTTTTTTAGTTACTTTGGAAAAAAAAATATTTTTTTAATTACTTTGGAAAAAAAATATTTTTTTAGTTACTTTGGAAAAAAAATATTTTTTTTAGTTACTTTGGAAAAAAAATATTTTTTTAGTTACTTTGGAAAAAAAAATATATTTTTAGTTACTTTGGAAAAAAAAATTTTTTTTAGTTACTTTGGAAAAAAAAATATTTTTTTAGTTACTTTGGAAACAAAAAAATTGTTTTAGTTACTTTGGAAAAAAAAAATTTTTTAGTTACTTTGGAAAAAAAAATTTTTTTTTAGTTACTTTGGAAAAAAAATATTTTTTTAGTTACTTTGGAAAAAAAATATATTTTTAGTTACTTTGGAAAAAAAATATTTTTTTTAGTTACTTTGGAAAAAAAATATTTTTTTAGTTACTTTGGAAAAAAAAATATATTTTTAGTTACTTTGGAAAAAAAAAAAATTTTTTAGTTACTTTGGAAAAAAAAATATTTTTTTAGTTACTTTGGAAACAAAAAAATTGTTTTAGTTACTTTGGGAAAAAAAATTTTTTAGTTACTTTGGAAAAAAAATTTTTTTTTAGTTTCTTTGGAAAAAAAAAAATTTTTTAGTTACTTTGGAAAAAAAAATTTTTTTTTAGTTTCTTTGGAAAAAAAAAAAAATTTTAGTTACTTTGGAAAAAAAAATATTTTTTTAGTTTCTTTGCAAAAAAAATTTTTTTTTTAGTTACTTTGGAAAAAAATATATTTTTTTAGTTACTTTGGAAAAAAAGTTACTTTTTTAGTTACTTTGGAAAAAAAAATATTTTTTTAGTTACTTTGGAAAAAAAAATATTTTTTTAGTTTCTTTGGAAAAAAAAATATTTTTTTAGTTACTTTGGAAAAAAAAATATTTTTTTAGTTACTTTGGAAAAAAAAATATTTTTTTAGTTACTTTGGAAAAAAATATATTTTTTTAGTTACTTTGGAAAAAAAGTTACTTTTTTAGTTACTTTGGAAAAAAAAATATTTTTTTAGTTACTTTGGAAAAAAAAATATTTTTTTAGTTTCTTTGCAAAAAAAAAAATTTTTTTTAGTTACTTTGGAAAAAAAAATATTTTTTTAGTTTCTTTGCAAAAAAAAATATTTTTTTAGTTACTTTGGAAAAAAAAATATTTTTTTAGTTTCTTTGCAAAAAAAAATATTTTTTTAGTTACTTTGGAAAAAAAAAATTTTTTTTAGTTTCTTTGGAAAACAAAAAATTGTTTTAGTTACTTTGGAAAAAAAAATAATTTTTTAGTTACTTTGGAAAAAAAAATATTTTTTTAGTTTCTTTGCAAAAAAAAATATTTTTTTAGTTACTTTGGAAAAAAAGTTACTTTTTTAGTTACTTTGGAAAAAAAAATATTTTTTTTGTTACTTTGGAAAAAAAAATATATTTTTAGTTACTTTGGAAAAAAAAATATTTTTTTAGTTACTTTGGAAAAAAAATATTTTTTTAGTTTCTTTGGAAAAAAAAATATTTTTTTAGTTACTTTGGAAAAAAAGTTACTTTTTTAGTTACTTTGGAAAAAAAAATATTTTTTTAGTTACTTTGGAAAAAAAGTTACTTTTTTAGTTACTTTGGAAAAAAAGTTACTTTTTTAGTTACTTTGGAAAAAAAAATATTTTTTTAGTTACTTTGGAAAAAAAAATATTTTTTTTGTTACTTTGGAAAAAAAAAATATTTTTTTAGTTACTTTGGAAAAAAAAATATTTTTTTAGTTTCTTTGCAAAAAAAAATATTTTTTTAGTTACTTTGGAAAAAACAATATTTTTTTAGTTACTTTGGAAAAAAAAATATTTTTTTAGTTACTTTGGAAAAAAAAATATTTTTTTAGTTACTTTGGAAAAAAAAATATTTTTTTAGTTACTTTGGAAAAAAAAATATTTTTTTAGTTACTTTGGGAAAAAAAATATTTTTTTAGTTACTTTGGAAAAAAAAATATTTTTTTAGTTACTTTGGAAAAAAAATATTTTTTTAGTTACTTTGGAAAAAAAGTTACTTTTTTAGTTACTTTGGAAAAAAAAATATTTTTTTAGTTTCTTTGGAAAAAAAGTTACTTTTTTAGTTACTTTGGAAAAAAAAATATTTTTTTAGTTACTTTGGAAAAAAAAAAAAAATTTTGTTACTGTGGAAAAAAAAAAATTTTTTTAGTTACTTTGGAAAAAAAATTTTTTTTTAGTTACTTTGGAAAAAAACAATTTTTTTTAGTTACTTTGGAAAAAAAAATATTTTTTTAGTTACTTTGGAAAAAAAGTTACTTTTTTAGTTACTTTGGAAAAAAAAATATTTTTTTAGTTACTTTGGAAAAAAAAATATTTTTTTTGTTACTTTGGAAAAAAAAAATATTTTTTTAGTTACTTTGGAAAAAAAAAATATTTTTTTAGTTACTTTGGAAAAAAAAATTTTTTTTTAGTTACTTTGGAAAAAAACAATTTTTTTTAGTTACTTTGGAAAAAAAATATTTTTTTAGTTACTTTGGAAAAAAAGTTACTTTTTTAGTTACTTTGGAAAAAAAAATATTTTTTTAGTTACTTTGGAAAAAAAAATATTTTTTTTGTTACTTTGGAAAAAAAATATATTTTTTTAGTTACTTTGGAAAAAAAAAAAAATTTTTTAGTTACTTTGGAAAAAAAAATATTTTTTTAGTTACTTTGGAAAAAAAAATATTTTTTTAGTTTCTTTGGAAAAAAAAATATTTTTTTAGTTACTTTGGAAAAAAAAATATTTTTTTAGTTACTTTGGAAAAAAAAATATTTTTTTAGTTACTTTGGAAAAAAAGTTACTTTTTTAGTTACTTTGGAAAAAAAAATATTTTTTTAGTTACTTTGGAAAAAAAAATATTTTTTTAGTTACTTTGGAAAAAAAATAATATTTTTTTAGTTTCTTTGGGAAAAAAAATATTTTTTTAGTTACTTTGGAAAAAAAAATATTTTTTTAGTTACTTTGGAAAAAAAAATATTTTTTTAGTTACTTTGGGAAAAAAAATATTTTTTTAGTTACTTTGGAAAAAAAGTTACTTTTTTAGTTACTTTGGAAAAAAAAATATTTTTTTAGTTACTTTGGAAAAAAAGTTACTTTTTAGTTACTTTGGAAAAAAAAATATTTTTTTAGTTACTTTGGAAAAAAAAATATTTTTTTTGTTACTTTGGAAAAAAAATATATTTTTTTAGTTACTTTGGAAAAAAAAATATTTTTTTAGTTACTTTGGAAAAAAAGTTACTTTTTTAGTTACTTTGGAAAAAATATATTTTTTTGTTACTTTGGAAAAAAAAATATTTTTTTAGTTACTTTGGAAAAAAATATATTTTTTTAGTTACTTTGGAAAAAAAAATATTTTTTTAGTTACTTTGGAAAAAAAAATATTTTTTTAGTTACTTTGGAAAAAAAGTTACTTTTTTAGTTACTTTGGAAAAAAAAATATTTTTTTAGTTACTTTGGAAAAAAAGTTACTTTTTTAGTTACTTTGGAAAAAAAATTACTTTTTTAGTTACTTTGGAAAAAAAATATTTTTTTAGTTACTTTGGAAAAAAAAATATTTTTTTTGTTACTTTGGAAAAAAAAAATATTTTTTTAGTTACTTTGGAAAAAAAAATATTTTTTTTAGTTTCTTTGCAAAAAAAAATATTTTTTTAGTTACTTTGGAAAAAACAATATTTTTTTAGTTACTTTGGAAAAAAAATATTTTTTTAGTTACTTTGGAAAAAAAAATATTTTTTTAGTTACTTTGGAAAAAAAGTTACTTTTTTAGTTACTTTGGAAAAAAAAAAAAATTTTAGTTTCTTTGCAAAAAAAAAATTTTTTTTAGTTACTTTGGAAAAAAAAATTTTTTTTTAGTTACTTTGGAAAAAAAAAATTTTTTTTAGTTACTTTGGAAAAAAAAAATTTTTTTTAGTTACTTTGGAAAAAAAAATATTTTTTTAGTTACTTTGGAAAAAAAAATATTTTTTTAGTTACTTTGGAAAAAAAAATATTTTTTTAGTTACTTTGGAAAAAAAAATATTTTTTTAGTTACTTTGGAAAAAAAGTTACTTTTTTAGTTACTTTGGAAAAAAAAATATTTTTTTAGTTTCTTTGGAAAAAAAGTTACTTTTTTAGTTACTTTGGAAAAAAAAATATTTTTTTAGTTACTTTGGAAAAAAACAATTTTTTTTAGTTACTTTGGAAAAAAACAATTTTTTTTAGTTACTTTGGAAAAAAAAATATTTTTTTAGTTACTTTGGAAAAAAACAATTTTTTTTAGTTACTTTGGAAAAAAAACAATTTTTTTTAGTTACTTTGGAAAAAAAAATATTTTTTTAGTTACTTTGGAAAAAAAGTTACTTTTTTAGTTACTTTGGAAAAAAAAATATTTTTTTAGTTACTTTGGAAAAAAAAATATTTTTTTTGTTACTTTGGAAAAAAAAAATATTTTTTTAGTTACTTTGGAAAAAAAAAATATTTTTTTAGTTACTTTGGAAAAAAAAATATTTTTTTAGTTACTTTGGAAAAAAAAATATTTTTTTAGTTTCTTTGGAAAAAAAAATATTTTTTTAGTTACTTTGGAAAAAAAAATATTTTTTTAGTTACTTTGGAAAAAAAAATATTTTTTTAGTTACTTTGGAAAAAAAGTTACTTTTTTAGTTACTTTGGAAAAAAAAATATTTTTTTAGTTACTTTGGAAAAAAAAATATTTTTTTAGTTACTTTGGAAAAAAAAATATTTTTTTAGTTACTTTGGAAAAAAAAATATTTTTTTAGTTACTTTGGGAAAAAAAATATTTTTTTAGTTACTTTGGAAAAAAAGTTACTTTTTTAGTTACTTTGGAAAAAAAAATATTTTTTTAGTTACTTTGGAAAAAAAGTTACTTTTTAGTTACTTTGGAAAAAAAAAAATTTTTTTAGTTACTTTGGAAAAAAAAATATTTTTTTAGTTACTTTGGGAAAAAAAATATTTTTTTAGTTTCTTTGCAAAAAAAAATATTTTTTTAGTTACTTTGGAAAAAAAAATATTTTTTTAGTTACTTTGGAAAAAAAATATTTTTTTAGTTACTTTGGAAAAAAAAATATTTTTTTAGTTTCTTTGGAAAAAAAAATATTTTTTTAGTTACTTTGGAAAAAAAAATATTTTTTTAGTTACTTTGGAAAAAAAAATATTTGTTTAGTTACTTTGGAAAAAAAAATATTTTTTTAGTTACTTTGGAAAAAAAGTTACTTTTTTAGTTACTTTGGAAAAAAAAAATATTTTTTAGTTACTGTGGAAAAAAAGTTACTTTTTTAGTTACTTTGGAAAAAAAAATATTTTTTTAGTTACTTTGGAAAAAAAAAAATTTTTTTTGTTACTTTGGAAAAAAAAAATATTTTTTTAGTTACTTTGGAAAAAAAAAAAAATTTTAGTTACTTTGGAAAAAAAAAATTTTTTTTAGTTACTTTGGGAAAAAAAATATTTTTTTAGTTTCTTTGCAAAAAAAAATATTTTTTTAGTTACTTTGGAAAAAAAAATATTTTTTTAGTTACTTTGGAAAAAAAAATATTTTTTTAGTTACTTTGGAAAAAAAAATTTTTTTTTAGTTACTTTGGAAAAAAAGTTACTTTTTAGTTACTTTGGAAAAAAAAATATTTTTTTTGTTACTTTGGAAAAAAAAATATTTTTTTAGTTACTTTGGAAAAAAAAAATTTTTTTTAGTTACTTTGGAAAAAATATATATTTTTTTAGTTTCTTTGGAAAAAAATATTTTTTTTTAGTTTCTTTGGAAAAAAAAATATTTTTTTAGTTACTTTGGAAAAAAAAATATTTTTTTAGTTACTTTGGAAAAAAAAATATTTTTTTAGTTACTTTGGAAAAAAAAATATTTTTTTAGTTACTTTGGAAAAAAAAATATTTTTTTAGTTACTTTGGAAAAAAATATATTTTTTTAGTTACTTTGGAAAAAAAAATATTTTTTTAGTTACTTTGGAAAAAAAAATATTTTTTTAGTTACTTTGGAAAAAAAGTTACTTTTTTAGTTACTTTGGAAAAAAAAATTTTTTTTTAGTTTCTTTGGAAAAAAGTTACTTTTTTAGTTACTTTGGAAAAAAAAAATTTTTTTTAGTTACTTTGGAAAAAAAAATATTTTTTTTGTTACTTTGGAAAAAAAAAAATTTTTTTAGTTACTTTGGAAAAAAATTTTTTTTTTTAGTTACTTTGGAAAAAAAAATATTTTTTTAGTTACTTTGGAAAAAAAAATATTTTTTTAGTTACTTTGGAAAAAAAAATATTTTTTTAGTTACTTTGGAAAAAAAAATATTTTTTTAGTTACTTTGGAAAAAAAAATATTTTTTTAGTTACTTTGGAAAAAAAGTTACTTTTTTAGTTACTTTGGAAAAAAAAATATTTTTTTAGTTTCTTTGGAAAAAAAGTTACTTTTTTAGTTACTTTGGAAAAAAAAATTTTTTTTAGTTACTTTGGAAAAAAAAAATTTTTTTTAGTTACTTTGGAAAAAAAAATATTTTTTTAGTTACTTTGGAAAAAAAGTTACTTTTTAGTTTCTTTGGAAAAAAAATATTTTTTTAGTTACTTTGGAAAAAAAAATATTTTTTTAGTTACTTTGGAAAAAAAAATATTTTTTTTGTTACTTTGGAAAAAAACAATATTTTTTTAGTTACTTTGGAAAAAAAAAATTTTTTTAGTTACTTTGGAAAAAAAAAAAATTTTTTAGTTACTTTGGGAAAAAAAATATTTTTTTAGTTTCTTTGCAAAAAAAAATATTTTTTTAGTTACTTTGGAAAAAAAAATATTTTTTTAGTTACTTTGGAAAAAAAAATATTTTTTTAGTTACTTTGGAAAAAAAAATATTTTTTTAGTTTCTTTGGAAAAAAAAAAATTTTTTTAGTTACTTTGGAAAAAAATATATTTTTTTAGTTACTTTGGAAAAAAAAAATTTTTTTAGTTACTTTGGAAAAAAAAATATTTTTTTAGTTACTTTGGAAAAAAAGTTACTTTTTTAGTTACTTTGGAAAAAAAAATATTTTTTTAGTTACTTTGGAAAAAAAGTTACTTTTTTAGTTACTTTGGAAAAAAAAATTTTTTTTTAGTTACTTTGGAAAAAAAAATATTTTTTTTGTTACTTTGGAAAAAAAAAATATTTTTTTAGTTACTTTGGAAAAAAAAAATTTTTTTAGTTACTTTGGAAAAAAAAAAAAAATTTTAGTTACTTTGGGAAAAAAAATATTTTTTTAGTTTCTTTGCAAAAAAAAATATTTTTTTAGTTACTTTGGAAAAAAAAATATTTTTTTAGTTACTTTGGAAAAAAAAATATTTTTTTAGTTACTTTGGAAAAAAAAAAATTTTTTTAGTTACTTTGGAAAAAAAGTTACTTTTTTAGTTACTTTGGAAAAAAAAAATATTTTTTTAGTTACTTTGGAAAAAAAATTTTTTTTTTAGTTACTTTGGAAAAAAAATTTTTTTTTTAGTTTCTTTGGAAAAAAATATTTTTTTTAGTTACTTTGGAAAAAAAAATATTTTTTTAGTTACTTTGGAAAAAAAAATATTTTTTTAGTTACTTTGGAAAAAAAAATATTTTTTTAGTTACTTTGGAAAAAAAAATATTTTTTTAGTTACTTTGGAAAAAAAAATATTTTTTTAGTTACTTTGGAAAAAAAAAAATTTTTTTAGTTACTTTGGAAAAAAAAATATTTTTTTAGTTACTTTGGAAAAAAAAAATTTTTTTTAGTTACTTTAGAAAAAAAGTTACTTTTTTAGTTACTTTGGAAAAAAAATATTTTTTTAGTTACTTTGGAAAAAAAAATTTTTTTTAGTTTCTTTGGAAAAAAAGTTACTTTTTTAGTTACTTTGGAAAAAAAAAAATTTTTTTAGTTACTTTGGAAAAAAAAATATTTTTTTTGTTACTTTGGAAAAAAAAATATTTTTTTAGTTACTTTGGAAAAAAAAAATTTTTTAGTTACTTTGGAAAAAAAAAATTTTTTTTAGTTACTTTGGAAAAAAAAATATTTTTTTAGTTACTTTGGAAAAAAAAATATTTTTTTAGTTACTTTGGAAAAAAAAATATTTTTTTAGTTACTTTGGAAAAAAAAATATTTTTTTAGTTACTTTGGAAAAAAAGTTACTTTTTTAGTTACTTTGGAAAAAAAAATATTTTTTTAGTTTCTTTGGAAAAAAAGTTACTTTTTTAGTTACTTTGGAAAAAAAAAATTTTTTTTAGTTACTTTGGAAAAAAAAATATTTTTTTAGTTACTTTGGAAAAAAAGTTACTTTTTAGTTTCTTTGGAAAAAAAATATTTTTTTAGTTACTTTGGAAAAAAATATATTTTTTTAGTTACTTTGGAAAAAAAAATATTTTTTTAGTTACTTTGGAAAAAAAAATATTTTTTTAGTTACTTTGGAAAAAAAAATATTTTTTTAGTTACTTTGGAAAAAAAATATTTTTTTAGTTACTTTGGAAAAAAAGTTACTTTTTTAGTTACTTTGGAAAAAAAAATATTTTTTTAGTTACTTTGGAAAAAAAAATATTTTTTTTGTTACTTTGGAAAAAAAAATATTTTTTTAGTTACTTTGGAAAAAAAAAAATTTTTTTTAGTTACTTTGGAAAAAAATTTTTTTTTTTAGTTACTTTGGAAAAAAAAATATTTTTTTAGTTTCTTTGGAAAAAAAAATATTTTTTTAGTTACTTTGGAAAAAAAAATATTTTTTTAGTTACTTTGGAAAAAAAAATATTTTTTTAGTTACTTTGGAAAAAAAATATTTTTTTAGTTACTTTGGAAAAAAAAATTTTTTTTTAGTTACTTTGGAAAAAAAAATATTTTTTTAGTTACTTTGGAAAAAAAGTTACTTTTTTAGTTACTTTGGAAAAAAAAATATTTTTTTAGTTTCTTTGGAAAAAAAGTTACTTTTTTAGTTACTTTGGAAAAAAAAATATTTTTTTAGTTACTTTGGAAAAAAAAATATTTTTTTAGTTACTTTGGAAAAAAAGTTACTTTTTTAGTTACTTTGGAAAAAAAAATATTTTTTTAGTTACTTTGGAAAAAAAAATATTTTTTTTGTTACTTTGAAAAAAAAAATATTTTTTTAGTTACTTTGGAAAAAAAAATTTTTTTTTAGTTACTTTGGAAAAAAAAATATTTTTTTAGTTACTTTGGAAAAAAAAATATTTTTTTAGTTTCTTTGGAAAAAAAAATATTTTTTTAGTTACTTTGGAAAAAAAAATATTTTTTTAGTTACTTTGGAAAAAAAAATATTTTTTTAGTTACTTTGGAAAAAAAAATATTTTTTTAGTTACTTTGGAAAAAAAGTTACTTTTTTAGTTACTTTGGAAAAAAATATATTTTTTTAGTTACTTTGGAAAAAAAGTTACTTTTTTAGTTACTTTGGAAAAAAAAATATTTTTTTAGTTACTTTGGAAAAAAAAATATTTTTTTTGTTACTTTGGAAAAAAAAAATATTTTTTTAGTTACTTTGGAAAAAAAAAAAATTTTTTAGTTACTTTGGAAAAAAAAATTTTTTTTAGTTACTTTGGAAAAAAAAATTTTTTTTTAGTTTCTTTGGAAAAAAAAATATTTTTTTAGTTACTTTGGAAAAAAAAATTTTTTTTAGTTACTTTGGAAAAAAAAATATTTTTTTAGTTTCTTTGGAAAAAAAAATATTTTTTTAGTTACTTTGGAAAAAAAAATTTTTTTTTAGTTACTTTGGAAAAAAAAATATTTTTTTAGTTTCTTTGGAAAAAAAAAAAATTTTTTAGTTACTTTGGAAAAAAAATTTTTTTTTTAGTTACTTTGGAAAAAAAAAATTTTTTTTAGTTACTTTGGAAAAAAAAATATTTTTTTAGTTTCTTTGGAAAAAAAAATATTTTTTTAGTTACTTTGGAAAAAAAAATATTTTTTTAGTTTCTTTGGAAAAAAAAAATTTTTTTTAGTTACTTTGGAAAAAAAAAATTTTTTTTAGTTACTTTGGAAAAAATTTTTTTTTTTAGTTACTTTGGAAAAAAAATATTTTTTTAGTTACTTTGGAAAAAAAGTTACTTTTTTAGTTACTTTGGAAAAAAAAATATTTTTTTAGTTTCTTTGGAAAAAAAGTTACTTTTTTAGTTACTTTGGAAAAAAAAATTTTTTTTAGTTACTTTGGAAAAAAAAATTTTTTTTTAGTTACTTTGGAAAAAAAAATATTTTTTTAGTTACTTTGGAAAAAAAAATATTTTTTTAGTTACTTTGGAAAAAAAGTTACTTTTTTAGTTACTTTGGAAAAAAAAATATTTTTTTAGTTACTTTGGAAAAAAAAATATTTTTTTTGTTACTTTGGAAAAAAAAATATTTTTTTAGTTACTTTGGAAAAAAAAAATATTTTTTTAGTTACTTTGGAAAAAAAAAATTTTTTTTAGTTACTTTGGAAAAAAAAATATTTTTTTAGTTTCTTTGGAAAAAAAAATATTTTTTTAGTTACTTTGGAAAAAAATATATTTTTTTAGTTACTTTGGAAAAAAAAATATTTTTTTAGTTACTTTGGAAAAAAAAATATTTTTTTAGTTACTTTGGAAAAAAAAATATTTTTTTAGTTACTTTGGAAAAAAAATATTTTTTTAGTTACTTTGGAAAAAAAGTTACTTTTTTAGTTACTTTGGAAAAAAAAATATTTTTTTAGTTTCTTTGGAAAAAAAGTTACTTTTTTAGTTACTTTGGAAAAAAAAATATTTTTTTAGTTACTTTGGAAAAAAAGTTACTTTTTAGTTTCTTTGGAAAAAAAAATATTTTTTTAGTTACTTTGGAAAAAAAAATATTTTTTTAGTTACTTTGGAAAAAAAAATATTTTTTAGTTACTTTGGAAAAAAAAATATTTTTTTAGTTACTTTGGAAAAAAAAATATTTTTTTAGTTACTTTGGAAAAAAAGTTACTTTTTTAGTTACTTTGGAAAAAAAAATATTTTTTTTGTTACTTTGAAAAAAAAAATATTTTTTTAGTTACTTTGGAAAAAAAAATATTTTTTTAGTTACTTTGGAAAAAAAAATATTTTTTTAGTTACTTTGGAAAAAAAAATATTTTTTTAGTTTCTTTGGAAAAAAATATATTTTTTTAGTTACTTTGGAAAAAAATATATTTTTTTAGTTACTTTGGAAAAAAAAATATTTTTTTAGTTACTTTGGAAAAAAAAATATTTTTTTAGTTACTTTGGAAAAAAAAATATTTTTTTAGTTACTTTGGAAAAAAAGTTACTTTTTTAGTTACTTTGGAAAAAAAAATATTTTTTTAGTTACTTTGGAAAAAAAAATATTTTTTTTGTTACTTTGGAAAAAAATATATATATTTTTAGTTACTTTGGAAAAAAAAAAAAATTTTTAGTTACTTTGGAAAAAATTTTTTTTTTTAGTTACTTTGGAAAAAAAAATATTTTTTTAGTTTCTTTGGAAAAAAAAATATTTTTTTAGTTACTTTGGAAAAAAAAATATTTTTTTAGTTACTTTGGAAAAAAAAATATTTTTTTAGTTACTTTGGAAAAAAAAATATTTTTTTAGTTACTTTGGAAAAAAAGTTACTTTTTTAGTTTCTTTGGAAAAAAAAAAAAATTTTTAGTTACTTTGGAAAAAAAAATATTTTTTTAGTTTCTTTGGAAAAAAAAAAATTTTTTTAGTTACTTTGGAAAAAAACATTTTTTTTAGTTACTTTGGAAAAAAAAAATTTTTTTAGTTACTTTGGAAAAAAAAATATTTTTTTAGTTTCTTTGGAAAAAAAAATATTTTTTTAGTTACTTTGGAAAATAAAAAATTTTTTTAGTTACTTTGGAAAAAAAAATATTTTTTTAGTTTCTTTGGAAAAAAATATATTTTTTTAGTTACTTTGGAAAAAAAAATATTTTTTTAGTTACTTTGGAAAAAAAAATATTTTTTTAGTTACTTTGGAAAAAAAAATATTTTTTTAGTTACTTTGGAAAAAAAAATATTTTTTTAGTTACTTTGGAAAAAAAATATTTTTTTAGTTACTTTGGAAAAAAAGTTACTTTTTTAGTTACTTTGGAAAAAAAAATATTTTTTTAGTTTCTTTGGAAAAAAAGTTACTTTTTTAGTTACTTTGGAAAAAAAAATATTTTTTTAGTTACTTTGGAAAAAAAGTTACTTTTTAGTTTCTTTGGAAAAAAAAATATTTTTTTAGTTACTTTGGAAAAAAAGTTACTTTTTTAGTTACTTTGGAAAAAAAAATATTTTTTTAGTTACTTTGGAAAAAAAAATATTTTTTTTGTTACTTTGAAAAAAAAAATATTTTTTTAGTTACTTTGGAAAAAAAAATATTTTTTTAGTTTCTTTGGAAAAAAAAATATTTTTTTAGTTACTTTGGAAAAAAAAATATTTTTTTAGTTACTTTGGAAAAAAAGTTACTTTTTTAGTTACTTTGGAAAAAAAAATATTTTTTTAGTTTCTTTGGAAAAAAAGTTACTTTTTTAGTTACTTTGGAAAAAAAAATTTTTTTTTAGTTACTTTGGAAAAAAAAATATTTTTTTAGTTACTTTGGAAAAAAAGTTACTTTTTAGTTTCTTTGGAAAAAAAATATTTTTTTAGTTACTTTGGAAAAAAAAATATTTTTTTAGTTACTTTGGAAAAAAAAATATTTTTTTAGTTACTTTGGAAAAAAAAATATTTTTTTAGTTACTTTGGAAAAAAAAATATTTTTTTAGTTACTTTGGAAAAAAAAATATTATTTTAGTTACTTTGGAAAAAAAAATATTTTTTTAGTTACTTTGGAAAAAAAAAAAATTTTTTTGTTACTTTGGAAAAAAAAATATTTTTTTAGTTACTTTGGAAAAAAAAAATTTTTTTTAGTTACTTTGGAAAAAAAACATTTTTTTTAGTTACTTTGGAAAAAAAAATATTTTTTTAGTTTCTTTGGAAAAAAAAATATTTTTTTAGTTACTTTGGGAAAAAAAATATTTTTTTAGTTACTTTGGAAAAAAAAATATTTTTTTAGTTACTTTGGAAAAAAAAATATTTTTTTAGTTACTTTGGAAAAAAAATATTTTTTTAGTTACTTTGGAAAAAAAAATATTTTTTTAGTTACTTTGGAAAAAAAGTTACTTTTTTAGTTACTTTGGAAAAAAAAATATTTTTTTAGTTTCTTTGGAAAAAAAGTTACTTTTTTAGTTACTTTGGAAAAAAAAATATTTTTTTAGTTACTTTGGGAAAAAAATATTTTTTTAGTTACTTTGGAAAAAAAAATATTTTTTTAGTTACTTTGGAAAAAAAAATATTTTTTTAGTTACTTTGGAAAAAAAGTTACTTTTTTAGTTACTTTGGAAAAAAAAATATTTTTTTAGTTACTTTGGAAAAAAAAATATTTTTTTTGTTACTTTGAAAAAAAAAATATTTTTTTAGTTACTTTGGAAAAAAAAATTTTTTTTTAGTTACTTTGGAAAAAAAAATATTTTTTTAGTTACTTTGGAAAAAAAAATATTTTTTTAGTTTCTTTGGAAAAAAAAATATTTTTTTAGTTACTTTGGAAAAAAAAATATTTTTTTAGTTACTTTGGAAAAAAAAATATTTTTTTAGTTACTTTGGAAAAAAAAATATTTTTTTAGTTACTTTGGAAAAAAAGTTACTTTTTTAGTTACTTTGGAAAAAAAGTTACTTTTTTAGTTACTTTGGAAAAAAATATATTTTTTTAGTTACTTTGGAAAAAAAGTTACTTTTTTAGTTACTTTGGAAAAAAAAATATTTTTTTAGTTACTTTGGAAAAAAAAATATTTTTTTTGTTACTTTGGAAAAAAAAAATATTTTTTTAGTTACTTTGGAAAAAAAAAAAATTTTTTAGTTACTTTGGAAAAAAAAATTTTTTTTAGTTACTTTGGAAAAAAAATTTTTTTTTTAGTTTCTTTGGAAAAAAAAATATTTTTTTAGTTACTTTGGAAAAAAAAATATTTTTTTAGTTACTTTGGAAAAAAAGTTACTTTTTTAGTTACTTTGGAAAAAAATATATTTTTTTAGTTACTTTGGAAAAAAAGTTACTTTTTTAGTTACTTTGGAAAAAAAAAAATTTTTTTAGTTACTTTGGAAAAAAAAAAATTTTTTTAGTTACTTTGGAAAAAAAAATATTTTTTTAGTTTCTTTGGAAAAAAAAAAAAAATTTTAGTTACTTTGGAAAAAAAATTTTTTTTTTAGTTTCTTTGGAAAAAAAATAATTTTTTTAGTTACTTTGGAAAAAAAATAATTTTTTTTGTTACTTTGGAAAAAAAAATAAATTTTTAGTTACTTTGGAAAAAAAAATATATTTTTTAGTTTCTTTGGAAAAAAAAATATTTTTTTAGTTACTTTGGAAAAAAAAATATTTTTTTAGTTACTTTGGAAAAAAAAATATTTTTTTAGTTTCTTTGGAAAAAAAAAAAATTTTTAGTTACTTTGGAAAAATTTTTTTTTTTTTAGTTACTTTGGAAAAAAAAAATTTTTTTAGTTACTTTGGAAAAAAAAATATTTTTTTAGTTTCTTTGGAAAAAAAAATATTTTTTTAGTTACTTTGGAAAAAAAAATATTTTTTTAGTTTCTTTGGAAAAAAAAAAATTTTTTTTAGTTACTTTGGAAAAAAAAAAATTTTTTTAGTTACTTTGGAAAAAAAATTTTTTTTTTAGTTTCTTTGGAAAAAAAAAAAATTTTTTAGTTACTTTGGAAAAAAAAATATTTTTTTAGTTACTTTGGAAAAAAAAAATTTTTTTAGTTACTTTGGAAAAAAAAAAATTTTTTTAGTTACTTTGGAAAAAAAGTTACTTTTTTAGTTACTTTGGAAAAAAAAAATTTTTTTTAGTTACTTTGGAAAAAAAAATATTTTTTTAGTTACTTTGGAAAAAAAAATATTTTTTTAGTTTCTTTGGAAAAAAAAAATTTTTTTTAGTTACTTTGGAAAAAAAAAAAAAATTTTAGTTTCTTTGGAAAAAAAAAAATTTTTTAGTTACTTTGGAAAAAAAAATTTTTTTAGTTACTTTGGAAAAAAAAATTTTTTTTAGTTACTTTGGAAAAAAAATTTTTTTTTTAGTTTCTTTGGAAAAAAAAATATTTTTTTAGTTACTTTGGAAAAAAAAATATTTTTTTAGTTACTTTGGAAAAAAAGTTACTTTTTTAGTTACTTTGGAAAAAAATATATTTTTTTAGTTACTTTGGAAAAAAAGTTACTTTTTTAGTTACTTTGGAAAAAAAAAAATTTTTTTAGTTACTTTGGAAAAAAAAAAATTTTTTTAGTTACTTTGGAAAAAAAAATATTTTTTTAGTTTCTTTGGAAAAAAAAAAAAAATTTTAGTTACTTTGGAAAAAAAATTTTTTTTTTAGTTTCTTTGGAAAAAAAATAATTTTTTTAGTTACTTTGGAAAAAAAATAATTTTTTTTGTTACTTTGGAAAAAAAAATAATTTTTAGTTACTTTGGAAAAAAAAATATATTTTTTAGTTTCTTTGGAAAAAAAAATATTTTTTTAGTTACTTTGGAAAAAAAAATATTTTTTTAGTTACTTTGGAAAAAAAAATATTTTTTTAGTTTCTTTGGAAAAAAAAAAATTTTTTAGTTACTTTGGAAAAATTTTTTTTTTTTTAGTTACTTTGGAAAAAAAAAATTTTTTTAGTTACTTTGGAAAAAAAAATATTTTTTTAGTTTCTTTGGAAAAAAAAATATTTTTTTAGTTACTTTGGAAAAAAAAATATTTTTTTAGTTTCTTTGGAAAAAAAAAAATTTTTTTTAGTTACTTTGGAAAAAAAAATATTTTTTTAGTTACTTTGGAAAAAAAATTTTTTTTTTAGTTTCTTTGGAAAAAAAAATATTTTTTTAGTTACTTTGGAAAAAAAAATATTTTTTTAGTTACTTTGGAAAAAAAAAAATTTTTTTAGTTACTTTGGAAAAAAAAAAAATTTTTTAGTTACTTTGGAAAAAAAGTTACTTTTTTAGTTACTTTGGAAAAAAAAAATTTTTTTTAGTTACTTTGGAAAAAAAAAAATTTTTTTAGTTACTTTGGAAAAAAAAATATTTTTTTAGTTTCTTTGGAAAAAAAAAATTTTTTTTAGTTACTTTGGAAAAAAAAAAAAAATTTTAGTTTCTTTGGAAAAAAAAAAAATTTTTAGTTACTTTGGAAAAAAAAATTTTTTTTTAGTTACTTTGGAAAAAAAAATTTTTTTTAGTTACTTTGGAAAAAAAAATATATTTTTTAGTTTCTTTGGAAAAAAAAAATTTTTTTTAGTTACTTTGGAAAAAAAAAAATTTTTTTAGTTACTTTGGAAAAAAAAATATTTTTTTAGTTTCTTTGGAAAAAAAAATTTTTTTTTAGTTACTTTGGAAAAAAAAAAATTTTTTTAGTTTCTTTGGAAAAAAAAAATATTTTTTAGTTACTTTGGAAAAAAAAAAAATGTTTTAGTTACTTTGGAAAAAAAAAAATTTTTTAGTTACTTTGGAAAAAAAAATATATTTTTTAGTTTCTTTGGAAAAAAAAATTTTTTTTTAGTTACTTTGGAAAAAAAAATATTTTTTTAGTTACTTTGGAAAAAAAAATATTTTTTTAGTTTCTTTGGAAAAAAAAAAATTTTTTTAGTTACTTTGGAAAATTTTTTTTTTTTTTAGTTACTTTGGAAAAAAAATTTTTTTTAGTTACTTTGGAAAAAAAAATATTTTTTTAGTTTCTTTGGAAAAAAAAAAATTTTTTTAGTTACTTTGGAAAAAAAAATATTTTTTTAGTTTCTTTGGAAAAAAAAAATTTTTTTTTAGTTACTTTGGAAAAAAAAAAATTTTTTTAGTTACTTTGGAAAAAAAAATTTTTTTTAGTTACTTTGGAAAAAAAATATTTTTTTAGTTACTTTGGAAAAAAAGTTACTTTTTTAGTTACTTTGGAAAAAAAAAATATTTTTTTAGTTTCTTTGGAAAAAAAGTTACTTTTTTAGTTACTTTGGAAAAAAAAAATTTTTTTAGTTACTTTGGAAAAAAAAAATTTTTTTTAGTTACTTTGGAAAAAAAAATATTTTTTTAGTTACTTTGGAAAAAAAAATATTTTTTTAGTTACTTTGGAAAAAAAGTTACTTTTTTAGTTACTTTGGAAAAAAAAATATTTTTTTAGTTACTTTGGAAAAAAAAATATTTTTTTTGTTACTTTGGAAAAAAAAATATTTTTTTAGTTACTTTGGAAAAAAAAATATTTTTTTAGTTACTTTGGAAAAAAAAATTTTTTTTTAGTTACTTTGGAAAAAAAAATATTTTTTTAGTTTCTTTGGAAAAAAAAATATTTTTTTAGTTACTTTGGAAAAAAAAATATTTTTTTAGTTACTTTGGAAAAAAAAATATTTTTTTAGTTACTTTGGAAAAAAAAATATTTTTTTAGTTACTTTGGAAAAAAAAATATTTTTTTAGTTACTTTGGAAAAAAAATATTTTTTTAGTTACTTTGGAAAAAAAGTTACTTTTTTAGTTACTTTGGAAAAAAAAATATTTTTTTAGTTTCTTTGGAAAAAAAGTTACTTTTTTAGTTACTTTGGAAAAAAATATATTTTTTTAGTTACTTTGGAAAAAAAGTTACTTTTTAGTTTCTTTGGAAAAAAAAATATTTTTTTAGTTACTTTGGAAAAAAAAATATTTTTTTAGTTACTTTGGAAAAAAAAATATTTTTTAGTTACTTTGGAAAAAAAAATATTTTTTTAGTTACTTTGGAAAAAAAAATATTTTTTTAGTTACTTTGGAAAAAAAAATATTTTTTTAGTTACTTTGGAAAAAAAAATATTTTTTTAGTTACTTTGGAAAAAAAAATATTTTTTTAGTTACTTTGGAAAAAAAATATTTTTTTAGTTACTTTGGAAAAAAAGTTACTTTTTTAGTTACTTTGGAAAAAAAAATATTTTTTTAGTTTCTTTGGAAAAAAAGTTACTTTTTTAGTTACTTTGGAAAAAAATATATTTTTTTAGTTACTTTGGAAAAAAAGTTACTTTTTAGTTTCTTTGGAAAAAAAAATATTTTTTTAGTTACTTTGGAAAAAAAAATATTTTTTTAGTTACTTTGGAAAAAAAAATATTTTTTAGTTACTTTGGAAAAAAAAATATTTTTTTAGTTACTTTGGAAAAAAAAATATTTTTTTAGTTACTTTGGAAAAAAAGTTACTTTTTTAGTTACTTTGGAAAAAAAAATATTTTTTTAGTTACTTTGGAAAAAAAAATATTTTTTTTGTTACTTTGAAAAAAAAAATATTTTTTAGTTACTTTGGAAAAAAAAAAATTTTTTTAGTTACTTTGGAAAAAAAAATATTTTTTTAGTTACTTTGGAAAAAAAAATATTTTTTTAGTTTCTTTGGAAAAAAAAATATTTTTTTAGTTACTTTGGAAAAAAAAATATTTTTTTAGTTACTTTGGAAAAAAAAATATTTTTTTAGTTACTTTGGAAAAAAAAATATTTTTTTAGTTACTTTGGAAAAAAATATATTTTTTTAGTTACTTTGGAAAAAAATATATTTTTTTAGTTACTTTGGAAAAAAAGTTACTTTTTTAGTTACTTTGGAAAAAAAATATTTTTTTAGTTACTTTGGAAAAAAAAATATTTTTTTAGTTACTTTGGAAAAAAAAATATTTTTTTAGTTACTTTGGAAAAAAAATATTTTTTTAGTTACTTTGGAAAAAAAGTTACTTTTTTAGTTACTTTGGAAAAAAAAATATTTTTTTAGTTTCTTTGGAAAAAAAGTTACTTTTTTAGTTACTTTGGAAAAAAATATATTTTTTTAGTTACTTTGGAAAAAAAGTTACTTTTTAGTTTCTTTGGAAAAAAAAATATTTTTTTAGTTACTTTGGAAAAAAAAATATTTTTTTAGTTACTTTGGAAAAAAAAATATTTTTTAGTTACTTTGGAAAAAAAAATATTTTTTTAGTTACTTTGGAAAAAAAAATATTTTTTTAGTTACTTTGGAAAAAAAAATATTTTTTTAGTTACTTTGGAAAAGAAAATATTTTTTTAGTTACTTTGGAAAAAAAAATATTTTTTTAGTTACTTTGGAAAAAAAATATTTTTTTAGTTACTTTGGAAAAAAAGTTACTTTTTTAGTTACTTTGGAAAAAAAAATATTTTTTTAGTTTCTTTGGAAAAAAAGTTACTTTTTTAGTTACTTTGGAAAAAAATATATTTTTTTAGTTACTTTGGAAAAAAAGTTACTTTTTAGTTTCTTTGGAAAAAAAAATATTTTTTTAGTTACTTTGGAAAAAAAAATATTTTTTTAGTTACTTTGGAAAAAAAATATTTTTTAGTTACTTTGGAAAAAAAAATATTTTTTTAGTTACTTTGGAAAAAAAAATATTTTTTTAGTTACTTTGGAAAAAAAGTTACTTTTTTAGTTACTTTGGAAAAAAAATATTTTTTTAGTTACTTTGGAAAAAAAAATATTTTTTTTGTTACTTTGAAAAAAAAATATATTTTTTTAGTTACTTTGGAAAAAAAATTTTTTTTTTAGTTACTTTGGAAAAAAAAATATTTTTTTAGTTACTTTGGAAAAAAAAATATTTTTTTAGTTTCTTTGGAAAAAAAAATATTTTTTTAGTTACTTTGGAAAAAAAAATATTTTTTTAGTTACTTTGGAAAAAAAAATATTTTTTTAGTTACTTTGGAAAAAAAAATATTTTTTTAGTTACTTTGGAAAAAAATATATTTTTTTAGTTACTTTGGAAAAAAAGTTACTTTTTTAGTTACTTTGGAAAAAAAATATTTTTTTAGTTACTTTGGAAAAAAAAATATTTTTTTTGTTACTTTGGAAAAAAAAATATATATTTTTAGTTACTTTGGAAAAAAAAAAATTTTTTAGTTACTTTGGAAAAAAATTTTTTTTTTAGTTACTTTGGAAAAAAAATATTTTTTTAGTTTCTTTGGAAAAAAAAATATTTTTTTAGTTACTTTGGAAAAAAAAATATTTTTTTAGTTACTTTGGAAAAAAAAATATTTTTTTAGTTACTTTGGAAAAAAAAATATTTTTTTAGTTACTTTGGAAAAAAAGTTACTTTTTTAGTTACTTTGGAAAAAAAAATATTTTTTTAGTTACTTTGGAAAAAAAGTTACTTTTTTAGTTACTTTGGAAAAAAAAATATTTTTTTAGTTACTTTGGAAAAAAAAATATTTTTTTAGTTTCTTTGGAAAAAAAATAATTTTTTTAGTTACTTTGGAAAAAAAAATATTTTTTTAGTTTCTTTGGAAAAAAAAAAAATTTTTTAGTTACTTTGGAAAAAAATTTTTTTTTTTAGTTACTTTGGAAAAAAAAATTTTTTTTAGTTACTTTGGAAAAAAAAATATTTTTTTAGTTTCTTTGGAAAAAAAAATATTTTTTTAGTTACTTTGGAAAAAAAAATATTTTTTTAGTTACTTTGGAAAAAAAAATATTTTTTTAGTTTCTTTGGAAAAAAATATATTTTTTTAGTTACTTTGGAAAAAAAAATATATTTTTTAGTTACTTTGGAAAAAAAAATATTTTTTTAGTTACTTTGGAAAAAAAAATATTTTTTTAGTTACTTTGGAAAAAAAAATATTTTTTTAGTTACTTTGGAAAAAAAATATTTTTTTAGTTACTTTGGAAAAAAAGTTACTTTTTTAGTTACTTTGGAAAAAAAAATATTTTTTTAGTTTCTTTGGAAAAAAAGTTACTTTTTTAGTTACTTTGGAAAAAAAAATATTTTTTTAGTTACTTTGGAAAAAAAGTTACTTTTTAGTTTCTTTGGAAAAAAAAATATTTTTTTAGTTACTTTGGAAAAAAAAATATTTTTTTAGTTACTTTGGAAAAAAAAATATTTTTTAGTTACTTTGGAAAAAAAAATATTTTTTTAGTTACTTTGGAAAAAAAAATATTTTTTTAGTTACTTTGGAAAAAAAGTTACTTTTTTAGTTACTTTGGAAAAAAAAATATTTTTTTAGTTACTTTGGAAAAAAAAATATTTTTTTTGTTACTTTGAAAAAAAAAATATTTTTTTAGTTACTTTGGAAAAAAAAAATTTTTTTTAGTTACTTTGGAAAAAAAAATATTTTTTTAGTTTCTTTGGAAAAAAAAATATTTTTTTAGTTACTTTGGAAAAAAAAATATTTTTTTAGTTACTTTGGAAAAAAAAATATTTTTTTAGTTACTTTGGAAAAAAAAATATTTTTTTAGTTACTTTGGAAAAAAAGTTACTTTTTTAGTTACTTTGGAAAAAAATATATTTTTTTAGTTACTTTGGAAAAAAAGTTACTTTTTTAGTTACTTTGGAAAAAAAAATATTTTTTTAGTTACTTTGGAAAAAAAATTATTTTTTTTGTTACTTTGGAAAAAAAAATATATATTTTTAGTTACTTTGGAAAAAAAAATATTTTTTTTAGTTACTTTGGAAAAAAAAATTTTTTTTAGTTACTTTGGAAAAAAAAATATTTTTTTAGTTTCTTTCGAAAAAAAAATTTTTTTTTAGTTACTTTGGAAAAAAAAATATTTTTTTAGTTACTTTGGAAAAAAAAATTTTTTTAGTTACTTTGGAAAAAAAAATATTTTTTTAGTTTCTTTGGAAAAAAAAATATTTTTTTAGTTACTTTGGAAAAAAAAATATTTTTTTAGTTACTTTGGAAAAAAAGTTACTTTTTTAGTTACTTTGGAAAAAAAAAGATTTTTTTAGTTTCTTTGGAAAAAAAGTTACTTTTTTAGTTACTTTGGAAAAAAAAATTTTTTTTTAGTTACTTTGGAAAAAAAAATATTTTTTTAGTTACTTTGGAAAAAAAGTTACTTTTTAGTTTCTTTGGAAAAAAAATATTTTTTTAGTTACTTTGGAAAAAAAAATATTTTTTTAGTTACTTTGGAAAAAAAAATATTTTTTTAGTTACTTTGGAAAAAAAAATATTTTTTTAGTTACTTTGGAAAAAAAAATATTTTTTTAGTTACTTTGGAAAAAAAAATATTTTTTTAGTTACTTTGGAAAAAAAAATATTTTTTTAGTTACTTTGGAAAAAAAAAAATTTTTTTTGTTACTTTGGAAAAAAAAATATTTTTTTAGTTACTTTGGAAAAAAAAAAATTTTTTTTAGTTACTTTGGAAAAAAAAAAATTTTTTTAGTTACTTTGGAAAAAAAAATTTTTTTTTAGTTTCTTTGGAAAAAAAATATTTTTTTAGTTACTTTGGAAAAAAAAATATTTTTTTAGTTACTTTGGAAAAAAAAATATTTTTTTAGTTACTTTGGAAAAAAAAATATTTTTTTAGTTACTTTGGAAAAAAAAATATTTTTTTAGTTACTTTGGAAAAAAAATATTTTTTTAGTTACTTTGGAAAAAAAGTTACTTTTTTAGTTACTTTGGAAAAAAAAATATTTTTTTAGTTTCTTTGGAAAAAAAGTTACTTTTTTAGTTACTTTGGAAAAAAAAATATTTTTTTAGTTACTTTGGGAAAAAAATATTTTTTTAGTTACTTTGGAAAAAAAAATATTTTTTTAGTTACTTTGGAAAAAAAAATATTTTTTTAGTTACTTTGGAAAAAAAGTTACTTTTTTAGTTACTTTGGAAAAAAAAATATTTTTTTAGTTACTTTGGAAAAAAAAATATTTTTTTTGTTACTTTGGAAAAAAAAATATTTTTTTAGTTTCTTTGGAAAAAAAAATATTTTTTTAGTTACTTTGGAAAAAAAAATATTTTTTTAGTTACTTTGGAAAAAAAAATATTTTTTTAGTTACTTTGGAAAAAAAGTTACTTTTTTAGTTACTTTGGAAAAAAATATATTTTTTTAGTTACTTTGGAAAAAAAGTTACTTTTTTAGTTACTTTGGAAAAAAAAATATTTTTTTAGTTACTTTGGAAAAAAATATATTTTTTTTGTTACTTTGGAAAAAAAAAATATTTTTTTAGTTACTTTGGAAAAAAAAAAAATTTTTTAGTTACTTTGGAAAAAAAAAATTTTTTTAATTACTTTGGAAAATTTTTTTTTTTTTTAGTTTCTTTGGAAAAAAAAATATTTTTTTAGTTACTTTGGAAAAAAAAATATTTTTTTAGTTACTTTGGAAAAAAAGTTACTTTTTTAGTTACTTTGGAAAAAAATATATTTTTTTAGTTACTTTGGAAAAAAAGTTACTTTTTTAGTTACTTTGGAAAAAAAAAATTTTTTTTAGTTACTTTGGAAAAAAAAAATTTTTTTTAGTTACTTTGGAAAAAAAAATATTTTTTTAGTTTCTTTGGAAAAAAAAAAAAATTTTAGTTACTTTGGAAAAAAAAAATTTTTTTTAGTTTCTTTGGAAAAAAAATAATTTTTTTAGTTACTTTGGAAAAAATTTTTTTTTTTTAGTTACTTTGGAAAAAAAAATTTTTTTTAGTTACTTTGGAAAAAAAAATATATTTTTTAGTTTCTTTGGAAAAAAAAATATTTTTTTAGTTACTTTGGAAAAAAAAATATTTTTTTAGTTACTTTGGAAAAAAAAATATTTTTTTAGTTTCTTTGGAAAAAAAAAAATTTTTTTAGTTACTTTGGAAAAAATTTTTTTTTTTTAGTTACTTTGGAAAAAAAAAATTTTTTTAGTTACTTTGGAAAAAAAAATTTTTTTTTAGTTTCTTTGGAAAAAAAAAAATTTTTTTAGTTACTTTGGAAAAAAAAATATTTTTTTAGTTTCTTTGGAAAAAAAAATATTTTTTTAGTTACTTTGGAAAAAAAAAAATTTTTTTAGTTACTTTGGAAAAAAAGTTACTTTTTTAGTTACTTTGGAAAAAAATATATTTTTTTAGTTACTTTGGAAAAAAAGTTACTTTTTTAGTTACTTTGGAAAAAAAAAAATTTTTTTAGTTACTTTGGAAAAAAAAAAATTTTTTTAGTTACTTTGGAAAAAAAAATATTTTTTTAGTTTCTTTGGAAAAAAAAATTTTTTTTTAGTTACTTTGGAAAAAAAAATTTTTTTTTAGTTTCTTTGGAAAAAAAAAAAAATTTTAGTTACTTTGGAAAAAAAAATTTTTTTTTAGTTACTTTGGAAAAAAAAATTTTTTTTAGTTACTTTGGAAAAAAAAATATATTTTTTAGTTTCTTTGGAAAAAAAAAAAATTTTTTAGTTACTTTGGAAAAAAAAATATTTTTTTAGTTACTTTGGAAAAAAAAATATTTTTTTAGTTTCTTTGGAAAAAAAAAAAAATTTTTAGTTACTTTGGAAAAATTTTTTTTTTTTTAGTTACTTTGGAAAAAAAAATTTTTTTAGTTACTTTGGAAAAAAAAATATTTTTTTAGTTTCTTTGGAAAAAAAAAATATTTTTTAGTTACTTTGGAAAAAAAAAATTTTTTTTAGTTTCTTTGGAAAAAAAAAATTTTTTTTTAGTTACTTTGGAAAAAAAAATTTTTTTTTAGTTACTTTGGAAAAAAAAAATTTTTTTAGTTACTTTGGAAAAAAAATATTTTTTTAGTTACTTTGGAAAAAAAGTTACTTTTTTAGTTACTTTGGAAAAAAAAATATTTTTTTAGTTTCTTTGGAAAAAAAGTTACTTTTTTAGTTACTTTGGAAAAAAAATATTTTTTTAGTTACTTTGGAAAAAAAGTTACTTTTTTAGTTACTTTGGAAAAAAAAATATTTTTTTAGTTTCTTTGGAAAAAAAGTTACTTTTTTAGTTACTTTGGAAAAAAAAAATTTTTTTAGTTACTTTGGAAAAAAAAAAAATTTTTTAGTTACTTTGGAAAAAAAAATATTTTTTTAGTTACTTTGGAAAAAAAAATATTTTTTTAGTTACTTTGGAAAAAAAGTTACTTTTTTAGTTACTTTGGAAAAAAAAATATTTTTTTAGTTACTTTGGAAAAAAAAAATTTTTTTTTGTTACTTTG
This sequence comes from Melanostigma gelatinosum, assembly GCF_949748355.1. Lineage (NCBI taxonomy): Eukaryota > Metazoa > Chordata > Actinopteri > Perciformes > Zoarcidae > Melanostigma > Melanostigma gelatinosum. The sequence continues at coordinate 142,312 of NW_027635208.1, read as the reverse complement.
GAAAAAAAAATATTTTTTTAGTTACTTTGGAAAAAAAAAATATTTTTTTAGTTACTTTGGAAAAAAAAAATTTTTTTTAGTTACTTTGGAAAAAAAAATATTTTTTTAGTTTCTTTGGAAAAAAAATATTTTTTTAGTTACTTTGGAAAAAAAAATATTTTTTTAGTTACTTTGGAAAAAAAAATATTTTTTTAGTTACTTTGGAAAAAAAAATATTTTTTTAGTTACTTTGGAAAAAAAAATATTTTTTTAGTTACTTTGGAAAAAAAAATATTTTTTTAGTTACTTTGGAAAAAAAAAAATTTTTTTTGTTACTTTGGAAAAAAAAATATTTTTTTAGTTACTTTGGAAAAAAAAAAATTTTTTTTAGTTACTTTGGAAAAAAAAAATTTTTTTAGTTACTTTGGAAAAAAAAAATTTTTTTTAGTTTCTTTGGAAAAAAAATATTTTTTTAGTTACTTTGGAAAAAAAAATATTTTTTTAGTTACTTTGGAAAAAAAAATATTTTTTTAGTTACTTTGGAAAAAAAAATATTTTTTTAGTTACTTTGGAAAAAAAAATATTTTTTTAGTTACTTTGGAAAAAAAAATATTTTTTTAGTTACTTTGGAAAAAAAGTTACTTTTTTAGTTACTTTGGAAAAAAAAATATTTTTTTAGTTTCTTTGGAAAAAAAGTTACTTTTTTAGTTACTTTGGAAAAAAAAATATTTTTTTAGTTACTTTGGGAAAAAAATATTTTTTTAGTTACTTTGGAAAAAAAAATATTTTTTTAGTTACTTTGGAAAAAAAATTATTTTTTTAGTTACTTTGGAAAAAAAGTTACTTTTTTAGTTACTTTGGAAAAAAAAATATTTTTTTAGTTACTTTGGAAAAAAAAATATTTTTTTTGTTACTTTGTAAAAAAAAATATTTTTTTAGTTACTTTGGAAAAAAAAATTTTTTTTTAGTTACTTTGGAAAAAAAAATATTTTTTTAGTTACTTTGGAAAAAAAAATATTTTTTTAGTTTCTTTGGAAAAAAAAATATTTTTTTAGTTACTTTGGAAAAAAAAATATTTTTTTAGTTACTTTGGAAAAAAAAATATTTTTTTAGTTACTTTGGAAAAAAAGTTACTTTTTTAGTTACTTTGGAAAAAAATATATTTTTTTAGTTACTTTGGAAAAAAAGTTACTTTTTTAGTTACTTTGGAAAAAAAAATATTTTTTTAGTTACTTTGGAAAAAAATATATTTTTTTTGTTACTTTGGAAAAAAAAAATATTTTTTTAGTTACTTTGGAAAAAAAAAAAATTTTTTAGTTACTTTGGAAAAAAAAAAATTTTTTAGTTACTTTGGAAAATTTTTTTTTTTTTTAGTTTCTTTGGAAAAAAAAATATTTTTTTAGTTACTTTGGAAAAAAAAATATTTTTTTAGTTACTTTGGAAAAAAAGTTACTTTTTTAGTTACTTTGGAAAAAAATATATTTTTTTAGTTACTTTGGAAAAAAAGTTACTTTTTTAGTTACTTTGGAAAAAAAAATTTTTTTTTAGTTACTTTGGAAAAAAAAAATTTTTTTTAGTTACTTTGGAAAAAAAAATATTTTTTTAGTTTCTTTGGAAAAAAAAAAAAATTTTAGTTACTTTGGAAAAAAAAAATTTTTTTTAGTTTCTTTGGAAAAAAAATAATTTTTTTAGTTACTTTGGAAAAATTTTTTTTTTTTTAGTTACTTTGGAAAAAAAAATTTTTTTTAGTTACTTTGGAAAAAAAAATATATTTTTTAGTTTCTTTGGAAAAAAAAATATTTTTTTAGTTACTTTGGAAAAAAAAATATTTTTTTAGTTACTTTGGAAAAAAAAATATTTTTTTAGTTTCTTTGGAAAAAAAAAAATTTTTTTAGTTACTTTGGAAAAAATTTTTTTTTTTTAGTTACTTTGGAAAAAAAAATTTTTTTTAGTTACTTTGGAAAAAAAAAAATTTTTTTAGTTTCTTTGGAAAAAAAAAAATTTTTTTAGTTACTTTGGAAAAAAAAATATTTTTTTAGTTTCTTTGGAAAAAAAAATATTTTTTTAGTTACTTTGGAAAAAAAAATATTTTTTTAGTTACTTTGGAAAAAAAGTTACTTTTTTAGTTACTTTGGAAAAAAATATATTTTTTTAGTTACTTTGGAAAAAAAGTTACTTTTTTAGTTACTTTGGAAAAAAAAAATTTTTTTAGTTACTTTGGAAAAAAAAAAATTTTTTTAGTTACTTTGGAAAAAAAAATATTTTTTTAGTTTCTTTGGAAAAAAAAATTTTTTTTTAGTTACTTTGGAAAAAAAATTTTTTTTTTAGTTTCTTTGGAAAAAAAAAAAATTTTAGTTACTTTGGAAAAAAAAATTTTTTTTTAGTTACTTTGGAAAAAAAAATTTTTTTTAGTTACTTTGGAAAAAAAAATATATTTTTTAGTTTCTTTGGAAAAAAAAAAATTTTTTTAGTTACTTTGGAAAAAAAAATATTTTTTTAGTTACTTTGGAAAAAAAAATATTTTTTTAGTTTCTTTGGAAAAAAAAAAATTTTTTTAGTTACTTTGGAAAAAAATTTTTTTTTTTAGTTACTTTGGAAAAAAAATTTTTTTTAGTTACTTTGGAAAAAAAAATATTTTTTTAGTTTCTTTGGAAAAAAAAAATATTTTTTAGTTACTTTGGAAAAAAAAAAATTTTTTTAGTTTCTTTGGAAAAAAAAAATTTTTTTTTAGTTACTTTGGAAAAAAAAATTTTTTTTTAGTTACTTTGGAAAAAAAAAATTTTTTTAGTTACTTTGGAAAAAAAATATTTTTTTAGTTACTTTGGAAAAAAAGTTACTTTTTTAGTTACTTTGGAAAAAAAAATATTTTTTTAGTTTCTTTGGAAAAAAAGTTACTTTTTTAGTTACTTTGGAAAAAAAAAATTTTTTTAGTTACTTTGGAAAAAAAAAAATTTTTTTAGTTACTTTGGAAAAAAAAATATTTTTTTAGTTACTTTGGAAAAAAAAATATTTTTTTAGTTACTTTGGAAAAAAAGTTACTTTTTTAGTTACTTTGGAAAAAAAAAAATTTTTTTAGTTACTTTGGAAAAAAAAAAATTTTTTTTGTTACTTTGGAAAAAAAAATATTTTTTTAGTTACTTTGGAAAAAAAAAATATTTTTTTAGTTACTTTGGAAAAAAAAAATTTTTTTTAGTTACTTTGGAAAAAAAAATATTTTTTTAGTTTCTTTGGAAAAAAAATATTTTTTTAGTTACTTTGGAAAAAAAAATATTTTTTTAGTTACTTTGGAAAAAAAAATATTTTTTTAGTTACTTTGGAAAAAAAAATATTTTTTTAGTTACTTTGGAAAAAAAAATATTTTTTTAGTTACTTTGGAAAAAAAATATTTTTTTAGTTACTTTGGAAAAAAAGTTACTTTTTTAGTTACTTTGGAAAAAAAAATATTTTTTTAGTTTCTTTGGAAAAAAAAATATTTTTTTAGTTACTTTGGAAAAAAAAATATTTTTTTAGTTACTTTGGAAAAAAAAATATTTTTTTAGTTACTTTGGAAAAAAAAATATTTTTTTAGTTTCTTTGGAAAAAAAAATATTTTTTTAGTTACTTTGGAAAAAAAAAATTTTTTTAGTTACTTTGGAAAAAAAAAAATTTTTTTAGTTACTTTGGAAAAAAAAATATTTTTTTAGTTACTTTGGAAAAAAAAATATTTTTTTAGTTACTTTGGAAAAAAAGTTACTTTTTTAGTTACTTTGGAAAAAAAAAATTTTTTTAGTTACTTTGGAAAAAAAAATATTTTTTTAGTTTCTTTGGAAAAAAAATATTTTTTTAGTTACTTTGGAAAAAAAAATATTTTTTTAGTTACTTTGGAAAAAAAAATATTTTTTTAGTTACTTTGGAAAAAAAAATATTTTTTTAGTTACTTTGGAAAAAAATATATTTTTTTAGTTACTTTGGAAAAAAAATATTTTTTTAGTTACTTTGGAAAAAAAGTTACTTTTTTAGTTACTTTGGAAAAAAAAATATTTTTTTAGTTTCTTTGGAAAAAAAAATATTTTTTTAGTTACTTTGGAAAAAAAAATATTTTTTTAGTTACTTTGGAAAAAAAAATATTTTTTTAGTTACTTTGGAAAAAAAAATATTTTTTTAGTTTCTTTGGAAAAAAAAATATTTTTTTAGTTACTTTGGAAAAAAAAATATTTTTTTAGTTACTTTGGAAAAAAAAATATTTTTTTAGTTACTTTGGAAAAAAAGTTACTTTTTTAGTTACTTTGGAAAAAAATATATATTTTTTAGTTACTTTGGAAAAAAAGTTACTTTTTTAGTTACTTTGGAAAAAAAAATATTTTTTTAGTTACTTTGGAAAAAAATATATTTTTTTTGTTACTTTGGAAAAAAAAAATATTTTTTTAGTTACTTTGGAAAAAAAAAAATTTTTTTAGTTACTTTGGAAAAAAAAAAATTTTTTAGTTACTTTGGAAAAATTTTTTTTTTTTTAGTTTCTTTGGAAAAAAAAATATTTTTTTAGTTACTTTGGAAAAAAAAATATTTTTTTAGTTACTTTGGAAAAAAAGTTACTTTTTTAGTTACTTTGGAAAAAAATATATTTTTTTAGTTACTTTGGAAAAAAAGTTACTTTTTTAGTTACTTTGGAAAAAAAAATTTTTTTTTAGTTACTTTGGAAAAAAAAAATTTTTTTTAGTTACTTTGGAAAAAAAAATATTTTTTTAGTTTCTTTGGAAAAAAAAAAAAATTTTAGTTACTTTGGAAAAAAAAAATTTTTTTTAGTTTCTTTGGAAAAAAAATAATTTTTTTAGTTACTTTGGAAAAAAATTTTTTTTTTTAGTTACTTTGGAAAAAAAAATTTTTTTTAGTTACTTTGGAAAAAAAAATATATTTTTTAGTTTCTTTGGAAAAAAAAATATTTTTTTAGTTACTTTGGAAAAAAAAATATTTTTTTAGTTACTTTGGAAAAAAAAATATTTTTTTAGTTTCTTTGGAAAAAAAAAAATTTTTTTAGTTACTTTGGAAAAAATTTTTTTTTTTTAGTTACTTTGGAAAAAAAATTTTTTTTTAGTTACTTTGGAAAAAAAAAAATTTTTTTAGTTTCTTTGGAAAAAAAAAAAATTTTTTAGTTACTTTGGAAAAAAAAATATTTTTTTAGTTTCTTTGGAAAAAAAAAAATTTTTTTTTAGTTACTTTGGAAAAAAAAAATTTTTTTTAGTTACTTTGGAAAAAAAAAATTTTTTTTAGTTTCTTTGGAAAAAAAAAAAAATTTTAGTTACTTTGGAAAAAAAAATTTTTTTTTAGTTACTTTGGAAAAAAAAATTTTTTTTAGTTACTTTGGAAAAAAAAATATATTTTTTAGTTTCTTTGGAAAAAAAAAATTTTTTTTAGTTACTTTGGAAAAAAAAATATTTTTTTAGTTACTTTGGAAAAAAAAATATTTTTTTAGTTTCTTTGGAAAAAAAAAAATTTTTTTAGTTACTTTGGAAAAATTTTTTTTTTTTTAGTTACTTTGGAAAAAAAATTTTTTTTAGTTACTTTGGAAAAAAAAATATTTTTTTAGTTTCTTTGGAAAAAAAAAATATTTTTTAGTTACTTTGGAAAAAAAAAAAATTTTTTAGTTTCTTTGGAAAAAAAAAATTTTTTTTTAGTTACTTTGGAAAAAAAAATTTTTTTTTAGTTACTTTGGAAAAAAAAATTTTTTTTAGTTACTTTGGAAAAAAAATATTTTTTTAGTTACTTTGGAAAAAAAGTTACTTTTTTAGTTACTTTGGAAAAAAAAATATTTTTTTAGTTTCTTTGGAAAAAAAGTTACTTTTTTAGTTACTTTGGAAAAAAAAAATTTTTTTAGTTACTTTGGAAAAAAAAAATTTTTTTTAGTTACTTTGGAAAAAAAAATATTTTTTTAGTTACTTTGGAAAAAAAAATATTTTTTTAGTTACTTTGGAAAAAAAGTTACTTTTTTAGTTACTTTGGAAAAAAAAATATTTTTTTAGTTACTTTGGAAAAAAAAAAAATTTTTTTGTTACTTTGGAAAAAAAAATATTTTTTTAGTTACTTTGGAAAAAAAAAATATTTTTTTAGTTACTTTGGAAAAAAAAAATTTTTTTTAGTTACTTTGGAAAAAAAAATATTTTTTTAGTTTCTTTGGAAAAAAAATATTTTTTTAGTTACTTTGGAAAAAAAAATATTTTTTTAGTTACTTTGGAAAAAAAAATATTTTTTTAGTTACTTTGGAAAAAAAAATATTTTTTTAGTTACTTTGGAAAAAAAATATTTTTTTAGTTACTTTGGAAAAAAAGTTACTTTTTTAGTTACTTTGGAAAAAAAAATATTTTTTTAGTTTCTTTGGAAAAAAAGTTACTTTTTTAGTTACTTTGGAAAAAAATATATTTTTTTAGTTACTTTGGAAAAAAAGTTACTTTTTAGTTTCTTTGGAAAAAAAAATATTTTTTTAGTTACTTTGGAAAAAAAAATATTTTTTTTGTTACTTTGAAAAAAAAAATATTTTTTTAGTTACTTTGGAAAAAAAAAATTTTTTTTAGTTACTTTGGAAAAAAAAATATTTTTTTAGTTACTTTGGAAAAAAAAATATTTTTTTAGTTACTTTGGAAAAAAAAATATTTTTTTAGTTACTTTGGAAAAAAAAATATTTTTTTAGTTACTTTGGAAAAAAAAATATTTTTTTAGTTACTTTGGAAAAAAATATATTTTTTTAGTTACTTTGGAAAAAAAGTTACTTTTTTAGTTACTTTGGAAAAAAAATATTTTTTTAGTTACTTTGGAAAAAAAAATATTTTTTTTGTTACTTTGGAAAAAAATATATATATTTTTAGTTACTTTGGAAAAAAAAAATTTTTTTAGTTACTTTGGAAAAAATATTTTTTTTTAGTTACTTTGGAAAAAAAAATATTTTTTTAGTTTCTTTGGAAAAAAAAATATTTTTTTAGTTACTTTGGAAAAAAAAATATTTTTTTAGTTACTTTGGAAAAAAAAATATTTTTTTAGTTACTTTGGAAAAAAAAATATTTTTTTAGTTACTTTGGAAAAAAAGTTACTTTTTTAGTTACTTTGGAAAAAAAAATATTTTTTTAGTTACTTTGGAAAAAAAGTTACTTTTTTAGTTACTTTGGAAAAAAAAATATTTTTTTAGTTACTTTGGAAAAAAAAATATTTTTTTAGTTACTTTGGAAAAAAAAATATTTTTTTAGTTTCTTTGGAAAAAAAAAAAATTTTTTAGTTACTTTGGAAAAAAAAATATTTTTTTAGTTTCTTTGGAAAAAAAAAATTTTTTTTAGTTACTTTGGAAAAAAAAATTTTTTTTTAGTTACTTTGGAAAAAAAAATTTTTTTTAGTTACTTTGGAAAAAAAAATATTTTTTTAGTTTCTTTGGAAAAAAAAATATTTTTTTAGTTACTTTGGAAAAAAAAATATTTTTTTAGTTACTTTGGAAAAAAAAATATTTTTTTAGTTTCTTTGGAAAAAAATATATTTTTTTAGTTACTTTGGAAAAAAAAATATTTTTTTAGTTACTTTGGAAAAAAAAATATTTTTTTAGTTACTTTGGAAAAAAAAATATTTTTTTAGTTACTTTGGAAAAAAAAATATTTTTTTAGTTACTTTGGAAAAAAAATATTTTTTTAGTTACTTTGGAAAAAAAGTTACTTTTTTAGTTACTTTGGAAAAAAAGTTACTTTTTTAGTTACTTTGGAAAAAAAAATATTTTTTTAGTTACTTTGGAAAAAAAAATATTTTTTTAGTTACTTTGGAAAAAAAAATATTTTTTTAGTTACTTTGGAAAAAAAGTTACTTTTTTAGTTACTTTGGAAAAAAAAATATTTTTTTAGTTACTTTGGAAAAAAAAATATTTTTTTTGTTACTTTGAAAAAAAAAATTTTTTTTAGTTACTTTGGAAAAAAAAATTTTTTTTTAGTTACTTTGGAAAAAAAAATATTTTTTTAGTTACTTTGGAAAAAAAAATATTTTTTTAGTTACTTTGGAAAAAAAAATATTTTTTTAGTTACTTTGGAAAAAAAAATATTTTTTTAGTTACTTTGGAAAAAAATATATTTTTTTAGTTACTTTGGAAAAAAAGTTACTTTTTTAGTTACTTTGGAAAAAAAATATTTTTTTAGTTACTTTGGAAAAAAAAATATTTTTTTTGTTACTTTGGAAAAAAAAATATATATTTTTAGTTACTTTGGAAAAAAAGTTACTTTTTTAGTTACTTTGGAAAAAAAAATATTTTTTTAGTTACTTTGGAAAAAAAGTTACTTTTTTAGTTACTTTGGAAAAAAAAATATTTTTTTAGTTTCTTTGGAAAAAAAAAAATTTTTTTAGTTACTTTGGAAAAAATTTTTTTTTTTTAGTTACTTTGGAAAAAAAAATTTTTTTTAGTTACTTTGGAAAAAAAAATATTTTTTTAGTTTCTTTGGGAAAAAAAATATTTTTTTAGTTACTTTGGAAAAAAAAATATTTTTTTAGTTACTTTGGAAAAAAAAATATTTTTTTAGTTTCTTTGGAAAAAAATATATTTTTTTAGTTACTTTGGAAAAAAAAATATTTTTTTAGTTACTTTGGAAAAAAAAATATTTTTTTAGTTACTTTGGAAAAAAAAATATTTTTTTAGTTACTTTGGAAAAAAAAATATTTTTTTAGTTACTTTGGAAAAAAAATATTTTTTTAGTTACTTTGGAAAAAAAGTTACTTTTTTAGTTACTTTGGAAAAAAAAATATTTTTTTAGTTTCTTTGGAAAAAAAGTTACTTTTTTAGTTACTTTGGAAAAAAAAATATTTTTTTAGTTACTTTGGAAAAAAAGTTACTTTTTAGTTTCTTTGGAAAAAAAAATATTTTTTTAGTTACTTTGGAAAAAAAAATATTTTTTTAGTTACTTTGGAAAAAAAAATATTTTTTAGTTACTTTGGAAAAAAAAATATTTTTTTAGTTACTTTGGAAAAAAAAATATTTTTTTAGTTACTTTGGAAAAAAAGTTACTTTTTTAGTTACTTTGGAAAAAAAATATTTTTTTAGTTACTTTGGAAAAAAAAAAAATTTTTTAGTTACTTTGGAAAAAAATATATTTTTTTAGTTTCTTTGGAAAAAAAAATAATTTTTTAGTTACTTTGGAAAAAAAAATATTTTTTTAGTTTCTTTGGAAAAAAAAAATTTTTTTTAGTTACTTTGGAAAAAAAAAATTTTTTTTAGTTACTTTGGAAAAAAATTTTTTTTTTAGTTACTTTGGAAAAAAAAATATTTTTTTAGTTTCTTTGGAAAAAAAAATATTTTTTTAGTTACTTTGGAAAAAAAAATATTTTTTTAGTTACTTTGGAAAAAAAAATATTTTTTTAGTTTCTTTGGAAAAAAAAAATTTTTTTTAGTTACTTTGGAAAAAAAAATTTTTTTTTAGTTACTTTGGAAAAAAAAAATTTTTTTAGTTACTTTGGAAAAAAAAATATTTTTTTAGTTTCTTTGGAAAAAAAAATATTTTTTTAGTTACTTTGGAAAAAAAAATATTTTTTTAGTTACTTTGGAAAAAAAAATATTTTTTTTGTTACTTTGGAAAAAAAAAATATTTTTTTAGTTACTTTGGAAAAAAAAAATTTTTTTTAGTTACTTTGGAAAAAAAAAATTGTTTTTAGTTACTTTGGAAAAAATTTTTTTTTTTAGTTACTTTGGAAAAAAAAATTTTTTTTAGTTACTTTGGAAAAAAAAATATTTTTTTAGTTACTTTGGAAAAAAAGTTACTTTTTTAGTTACTTTGGAAAAAAAAATATTTTTTTAGTTACTTTGGAAAAAAAAATATTTTTTTAGTTACTTTGGAAAAAAAAATATTTTTTTAGTTACTTTGGAAAAAAAAAAATTTTTTTAGTTACTTTGGAAAAAAAATTTTTTTTAGTTACTTTGGAAAAAAAAATATTTTTTTAGTTTCTTTGGAAAAAAAAATATTTTTTTAGTTACTTTGGAAAAAAAAATATTTTTTTAGTTACTTTGGAAAAAAAAATATTTTTTTAGTTACTTTGGAAAAAAAAATATTTTTTTAGTTTCTTTGGAAAAAAAAAATTTTTTTTAGTTACTTTGGAAAAAAAATTTTTTTTTTAGTTACTTTGGAAAAAAAAAAATTTTTAGTTACTTTGGAAAAAAAAATATTTTTTTAGTTTCTTTGGAAAAAAAAATATTTTTTTAGTTACTTTGGAAAAAAAAATATTTTTTTAGTTACTTTGGAAAAAAAATATATTTTTTTAGTTACTTTGGAAAAAAAAAAATTTTTTTTGTTACTTTGGAAAAAAAAATATTTTTTTAGTTACTTTGGAAAAAAAAAATTTTTTTTAGTTACTTTGGAAAAAAAATTTTTTTTTAGTTACTTTGGAAAAAAAAATATTTTTTTAGTTTCTTTGGAAAAAAAAATATTTTTTTAGTTACTTTGGAAAAAAAAATATTTTTTTAGTTACTTTGGAAAAAATAATATTTTTTTAGTTACTTTGGAAAAAAAGTTACTTTTTTAGTTACTTTGGAAAAAAATATATTTTTTAGTTACTTTGGAAAAAAGTTACTTTTTTAGTTACTTTGGGAAAAAAAATATTTTTTTAGTTACTTTGGAAAAAAAAAAATTTTTTTAGTTACTTTGGAAAAAAAAATATTTTTTTAGTTTCTTTGGAAAAAAAAAATTTTTTTTAGTTACTTTGGAAAAAAAAATATTTTTTTAGTTTCTTTGGAAAAAAAAATATTTTTTTAGTTACTTTGGAAAAAAATTTTTTTTTTTAGTTACTTTGGAAAAAAAAATTTTTTTTAGTTACTTTGGAAAAAAAAATATTTTTTTAGTTACTTTGGAAAAAAAGTTACTTTTTTAGTTACTTTGGAAAAAAAAATATTTTTTTAGTTACTTTGGAAAAAAAAATATTTTTTTTGTTACTTTGGAAAAAAAAATATTTTTTTTGTTACTTTGGAAAAAAAAATATTTTTTTAGTTACTTTGGAAAAAAAAAATTTTTTTAGTTACTTTGGAAAAAAAAATATTTTTTTAGTTTCTTTGGAAAAAAAAATATTTTTTTAGTTACTTTGGAAAAAAAAATATTTTTTTAGTTACTTTGGAAAAAATAATATTTTTTTAGTTACTTTGGAAAAAATAATATTTTTTTAGTTACTTTGGAAAAAATAATATTTTTTTAGTTACTTTGGAAAAAAAGTTACTTTTTTAGTTACTTTGGAAAAAAAGTTACTTTTTTAGTTACTTTGGAAAAAAAAAATATTTTTTTAGTTACTTTGGAAAAAAAAAAATGTTTTAGTTACTTTGGAAAAAAAAATATTTTTTTAGTTTCTTTGGAAAAAAAAAAAAATTGTTTGTTACTTTGGAAAAAAAAATATTTTTTTAGTTTCTTTGGAAAAAAAAAAAAATTTTTAGTTACTTTGGAAAAAAAAAATTTTTTTTAGTTACTTTGGAAAAAAAAAATTTTTTTAGTTACTTTGGAAAAAAAAATATTTTTTTAGTTTCTTTGGAAAAAAAAATATTTTTTTAGTTACTTTGGAAAAAAAAATATTTTTTTAGTTACTTTGGAAAAAAAAATATTTTTTTAGTTACTTTGGAAAAAATAATATTTTTTTAGTTACTTTGGAAAAAAAGTTACTTTTTTAGTTACTTTGGAAAAAAATATATTTTTTTAGTTACTTTGGAAAAAAAGTTACTTTTTTAGTTACTTTGGAAAAAAAAATATTTTTTTAGTTACTTTGGAAAAAAATATATATTTTTAGTTACTTTGGAAAAAAAGTTACTTTTTTAGTTACTTTGGAAAAAAAAATATTTTTTTAGTTACTTTGGAAAAAAAAATATTTTTTTAGTTACTTTGGAAAAAAAAATTTTTTTTTAGTTACTTTGGAAAAAAAATATTTTTTTAGTTACTTTGGAAAAAAAAAATTTTTTTAGTTACTTTGGAAAAAAAAATATTTTTTTAGTTACTTTGGAAAAAAAGTTACTTTTTTAGTTACTTTGGAAAAAAAAATATTTTTTTAGTTACTTTGGAAAAAAAGTTACTTTTTTAGTTACTTTGGAAAAAAAGTTACTTTTTTAGTTACTTTGGAAAAAAAAATTTTTTTTAGTTACTTTGGAAAAAAAAATATTTTTTTTGTTACTTTGGAAAAAAAAAATATTTTTTTAGTTACTTTGGAAAAAAATATATTTTTTTAGTTTCTTTGCAAAAAAAAATATTTTTTTAGTTACTTTGGAAAAAAAAATATTTTTTTAGTTACTTTGGAAAAAAAAATATTTTTTTAGTTACTTTGGAAAAAAAAATATTTTTTTAGTTACTTTGGAAAAAAAAATATTTTTTTTGTTATTTGGAAAAAAAAAATATTTTTTTAGTTACTTTGGAAAAAAAAAATTTTTTTTAGTTACTTTGGAAAAAAAAAATTGTTTTTAGTTACTTTGGAAAAATTTTTTTTTTTTTAGTTACTTTGGAAAAAAAAAAATTTTTTAGTTACTTTGGAAAAAAAAAATTTTTTTAGTTACGTTGGAAAAAAAGTTACTTTTTTAGTTACTTTGGAAAAAAAAATATTTTTTTAGTTACTTTGGAAAAAAAAATATTTTTTTTGTTACTTTGGAAAAAAAAATATTTTTTTAGTTACTTTGGAAAAAAAAAAATTTTTTTAGTTACTTTGGAAAAAAAAATTTTTTTAGTTACTTTGGAAAAAAAAATATTTTTTTAGTTTCTTTGGAAAAAAAAATATTTTTTTAGTTACTTTGGAAAAAAATATATTTTTTTAGTTACTTTGGAAAAAAAAATATTTTTTTAGTTACTTTGGAAAAAAAAATATTTTTTTAGTTTCTTTGGAAAAAAAAAATTTTTTTTAGTTACTTTGGAAAAAAAATTTTTTTTTTAGTTACTTTGGAAAAAAAAAAATTTTTAGTTACTTTGGAAAAAAAAATATTTTTTTAGTTTCTTTGGAAAAAAAAATATTTTTTTAGTTACTTTGGAAAAAAAAAAATTTTTTTAGTTACTTTGGAAAAAAAAATATTTTTTTAGTTACTTTGGAAAAAAAAAAATTTTTTTTGTTACTTTGGAAAAAAAAATATTTTTTTAGTTACTTTGGAAAAAAAAAATTTTTTTTAGTTACTTTGGAAAAAAAAATTTTTTTTAGTTACTTTGGAAAAAAAAATATTTTTTTAGTTTCTTTGGAAAAAAAAATATTTTTTTAGTTACTTTGGAAAAAAAAATATTTTTTTAGTTACTTTGGAAAAAATAATATTTTTTTAGTTACTTTGGAAAAAAAGTTACTTTTTTAGTTACTTTGGAAAAAAATATATTTTTTAGTTACTTTGGAAAAAAAGTTACTTTTTTAGTTACTTTGGGAAAAAAATATTTTTTTAGTTACTTTGGAAAAAAAAAATTTTTTTTAGTTACTTTGGAAAAAAAATTTTTTTTTAGTTACTTTGGAAAAAAAAATATTTTTTTAGTTTCTTTGGAAAAAAAAATATTTTTTTAGTTACTTTGGAAAAAAAAATATTTTTTTAGTTACTTTGGAAAAAATAATATTTTTTTAGTTACTTTGGAAAAAAAGTTACTTTTTTAGTTACTTTGGAAAAAAATATATTTTTTAGTTACTTTGGAAAAAAGTTACTTTTTTAGTTACTTTGGGAAAAAAAATATTTTTTTAGTTACTTTGGAAAAAAAAAAATTTTTTTAGTTACTTTGGAAAAAAAAATATTTTTTTAGTTTCTTTGGAAAAAAAAAATTTTTTTTAGTTACTTTGGAAAAAAAAATATTTTTTTAGTTTCTTTGGAAAAAAAAATATTTTTTTAGTTACTTTGGAAAAAAATTTTTTTTTTTAGTTACTTTGGAAAAAAAAATTTTTTTTAGTTACTTTGGAAAAAAAAATATTTTTTTAGTTACTTTGGAAAAAAAGTTACTTTTTTAGTTACTTTGGAAAAAAAAATATTTTTTTAGTTACTTTGGAAAAAAAAATATTTTTTTTGTTACTTTGGAAAAAAAAATATTTTTTTAGTTACTTTGGAAAAAAAAATATTTTTTTAGTTACTTTGGAAAAAAAAAATTTTTTTAGTTACTTTGGAAAAAAAAATATTTTTTTAGTTTCTTTGGAAAAAAAAATATTTTTTTAGTTACTTTGGAAAAAAAAATATTTTTTTAGTTACTTTGGAAAAAATAATATTTTTTTAGTTACTTTGGAAAAAATAATATTTTTTTAGTTACTTTGGAAAAAATAATATTTTTTTAGTTACTTTGGAAAAAAAGTTACTTTTTTAGTTACTTTGGAAAAAAAGTTACTTTTTTAGTTACTTTGGAAAAAAAAAATATTTTTTTAGTTACTTTGGAAAAAAAAAAATGTTTTAGTTACTTTGGAAAAAAAAATATTTTTTTAGTTTCTTTGGAAAAAAAAAAAAATTGTTTGTTACTTTGGAAAAAAAAATATTTTTTTAGTTTCTTTGGAAAAAAAAAAAAATTTTTAGTTACTTTGGAAAAAAAAAATTTTTTTTAGTTACTTTGGAAAAAAAAAATTTTTTTAGTTACTTTGGAAAAAAAAATATTTTTTTAGTTTCTTTGGAAAAAAAAATATTTTTTTAGTTACTTTGGAAAAAAAAATATTTTTTTAGTTACTTTGGAAAAAAAAATATTTTTTTAGTTACTTTGGAAAAAATAATATTTTTTTAGTTACTTTGGAAAAAAAGTTACTTTTTTAGTTACTTTGGAAAAAAATATATTTTTTTAGTTACTTTGGAAAAAAAGTTACTTTTTTAGTTACTTTGGAAAAAAAAATATTTTTTTAGTTACTTTGGAAAAAAATATATATTTTTAGTTACTTTGGAAAAAAAGTTACTTTTTTAGTTACTTTGGAAAAAAAAATATTTTTTTAGTTACTTTGGAAAAAAAAATATTTTTTTAGTTACTTTGGAAAAAAAAAATTTTTTTTAGTTACTTTGGAAAAAAAATATTTTTTTAGTTACTTTGGAAAAAAAAAATTTTTTTAGTTACTTTGGAAAAAAAAATATTTTTTTAGTTACTTTGGAAAAAAAGTTACTTTTTTAGTTACTTTGGAAAAAAAAATATTTTTTTAGTTACTTTGGAAAAAAAGTTACTTTTTTAGTTACTTTGGAAAAAAAGTTACTTTTTTAGTTACTTTGGAAAAAAAGTTACTTTTTTAGTTACTTTGGAAAAAAAAATTTTTTTTAGTTACTTTGGGAAAAAAAATATTTTTTTTGTTACTTTGGAAAAAAAAAATATTTTTTTAGTTACTTTGGAAAAAAATATATTTTTTTAGTTTCTTTGCAAAAAAAAATATTTTTTTAGTTACTTTGGAAAAAAAAATATTTTTTTAGTTACTTTGGAAAAAAAAATATTTTTTTAGTTACTTTGGAAAAAAAAATATTTTTTTAGTTACTTTGGAAAAAAAAATATTTTTTTTGTTATTTGGAAAAAAAAAATATTTTTTTAGTTACTTTGGAAAAAAAAAATTTTTTTTAGTTACTTTGGAAAAAAAAAATTGTTTTTAGTTACTTTGGAAAATTTTTTTTTTTTTTAGTTACTTTGGAAAAAAAAAATTTTTTAGTTACTTTGGAAAAAAAAATATTTTTTTAGTTACTTTGGAAAAAAAGTTACTTTTTTAGTTACTTTGGAAAAAAAAATATTTTTTTAGTTACTTTGGAAAAAAAAATATTTTTTTTGTTACTTTGGAAAAAAAAATATTTTTTTAGTTACTTTGGAAAAAAAAAAATTTTTTTAGTTACTTTGGAAAAAAAAATTTTTTTAGTTACTTTGGAAAAAAAAATATTTTTTTAGTTTCTTTGGAAAAAAAAATATTTTTTTAGTTACTTTGGAAAAAAAAATATTTTTTTAGTTACTTTGGAAAAAAAAATATTTTTTTAGTTACTTTGGAAAAAAAAATATTTTTTTAGTTTCTTTGGAAAAAAAAAATTTTTTTTAGTTACTTTGGAAAAAAAATTTTTTTTTTAGTTACTTTGGAAAAAAAAAATTTTTTAGTTACTTTGGAAAAAAAAATATTTTTTTAGTTTCTTTGGAAAAAAAAATATTTTTTTAGTTACTTTGGAAAAAAAAATATTTTTTTAGTTACTTTGGAAAAAAAAATATTTTTTTAGTTACTTTGGAAAAAAAAAAATTTTTTTTGTTACTTTGGAAAAAAAAATATTTTTTTAGTTACTTTGGAAAAAAAAAAATTTTTTTAGTTACTTTGGAAAAAAAATTTTTTTTTAGTTACTTTGGAAAAAAAAATATTTTTTTAGTTTCTTTGGAAAAAAAAATATTTTTTTAGTTACTTTGGAAAAAAAAATATTTTTTTAGTTACTTTGGAAAAAATAATATTTTTTTAGTTACTTTGGAAAAAAAGTTACTTTTTTAGTTACTTTGGAAAAAAATATATTTTTTAGTTACTTTGGAAAAAAAGTTACTTTTTTAGTTACTTTGGGAAAAAATATATTTTTTTAGTTACTTTGGAAAAAAAAAATTTTTTTTAGTTACTTTGGAAAAAAAAATATTTTTTTAGTTTCTTTGGAAAAAAAAAAAAATTTTTAGTTACTTTGGAAAAAAAAATATTTTTTTAGTTTCTTTGGAAAAAAAAATATTTTTTTAGTTACTTTGGAAAAATTTTTTTTTTTTTAGTTACTTTGGAAAAAAAAAATTTTTTTAGTTACTTTGGAAAAAAAAATATTTTTTTAGTTACTTTGGAAAAAAAGTTACTTTTTTAGTTACTTTGGAAAAAAAAATATTTTTTTAGTTACTTTGGAAAAAAAAATATTTTTTTTGTTACTTTGGAAAAAAAAATATTTTTTTAGTTACTTTGGAAAAAAAAAAATTTTTTTAGTTACTTTGGAAAAAAAAAATTTTTTTAGTTACTTTGGAAAAAAAAATATTTTTTTAGTTTCTTTGGAAAAAAAAATATTTTTTTAGTTACTTTGGAAAAAAAAATATTTTTTTAGTTACTTTGGAAAAAATAATATTTTTTTAGTTACTTTGGAAAAAATAATATTTTTTTAGTTACTTTGGAAAAAATAATATTTTTTTAGTTACTTTGGAAAAAAAGTTACTTTTTTAGTTACTTTGGAAAAAAAGTTACTTTTTTAGTTACTTTGGAAAAAAAAATATTTTTTTAGTTACTTTGGAAAAAAAAAATGTTTTAGTTACTTTGGAAAAAAAAATATTTTTTTAGTTTCTTTGGAAAAAAAAAAAATTGTTTGTTACTTTGGAAAAAAAAATATTTTTTTAGTTTCTTTGGAAAAAAAAAAAAATTTTTAGTTACTTTGGAAAAAAAATTTTTTTTTTAGTTACTTTGGAAAAAAAAATTTTTTTTAGTTACTTTGGAAAAAAAAATATTTTTTTAGTTTCTTTGGAAAAAAAAATATTTTTTTAGTTACTTTGGAAAAAAAAATATTTTTTTAGTTACTTTGGAAAAAAAAATATTTTTTTAGTTACTTTGGAAAAAATAATATTTTTTTAGTTACTTTGGAAAAAAAGTTACTTTTTTAGTTACTTTGGAAAAAAATATATTTTTTTAGTTACTTTGGAAAAAAAGTTACTTTTTTAGTTACTTTGGAAAAAAAAATATTTTTTTAGTTACTTTGGAAAAAAAAATATTTTTTTAGTTACTTTGGAAAAAAAAATATTTTTTTAGTTACTTTGGAAAAAAATATATATTTTTAGTTACTTTGGAAAAAAAGTTACTTTTTTAGTTACTTTGGAAAAAAAAATATTTTTTTAGTTTCTTTGGAAAAAAAAATATTTTTTTAGTTACTTTGGAAAAAAAAATATTTTTTTAGTTACTTTGGAAAAAATAATATTTTTTTAGTTACTTTGGAAAAAATAATATTTTTTTAGTTACTTTGGAAAAAATAATATTTTTTTAGTTACTTTGGAAAAAAAGTTACTTTTTTAGTTACTTTGGAAAAAAAGTTACTTTTTTAGTTACTTTGGAAAAAAAAATATTTTTTTAGTTACTTTGGAAAAAAAAAATGTTTTAGTTACTTTGGAAAAAAAAATATTTTTTTAGTTTCTTTGGAAAAAAAAAAAATTGTTTGTTACTTTGGAAAAAAAAATATTTTTTTAGTTTCTTTGGAAAAAAAAAAAAATTTTTAGTTACTTTGGAAAAAAAAAATTTTTTTTAGTTACTTTGGAAAAAAAAATTTTTTTTAGTTACTTTGGAAAAAAAAATATTTTTTTAGTTTCTTTGGAAAAAAAAATATTTTTTTAGTTACTTTGGAAAAAAAAATATTTTTTTAGTTACTTTGGAAAAAAAAATATTTTTTTAGTTACTTTGGAAAAAATAATATTTTTTTAGTTACTTTGGAAAAAAAGTTACTTTTTTAGTTACTTTGGAAAAAAATATATTTTTTTAGTTACTTTGGAAAAAAAGTTACTTTTTTAGTTACTTTGGAAAAAAAAATATTTTTTTAGTTACTTTGGAAAAAAAAATATTTTTTTAGTTACTTTGGAAAAAAAAATATTTTTTTAGTTTCTTTGGAAAAAAAAATATTTTTTTAGTTACTTTGGAAAAAAAAATATTTTTTTAGTTACTTTGGAAAAAAAAATATTTTTTTAGTTACTTTGGAAAAAAATATATATTTTTAGTTACTTTGGAAAAAAAGTTACTTTTTTAGTTACTTTGGAAAAAAAAATATTTTTTTAGTTACTTTGGAAAAAAAAATATTTTTTTAGTTACTTTGGAAAAAAAAAATTTTTTTTAGTTACTTTGGAAAAAAAATATTTTTTTAGTTACTTTGGAAAAAAAAAATTTTTTTAGTTACTTTGGAAAAAAAAATATTTTTTTAGTTACTTTGGAAAAAAAGTTACTTTTTTAGTTACTTTGGAAAAAAAAATATTTTTTTAGTTACTTTGGAAAAAAAGTTACTTTTTTAGTTACTTTGGAAAAAAAGTTACTTTTTTAGTTACTTTGGAAAAAAAAAAATTTTTTAGTTACTTTGGAAAAAAAAATATTTTTTTTGTTACTTTGGAAAAAAAAAAAATTTTTTTAGTTACTTTGGAAAAAAATATATTTTTTTAGTTTCTTTGCAAAAAAAAATATTTTTTTAGTTACTTTGGAAAAAAAAATATTTTTTTAGTTACTTTGGAAAAAAAAATATTTTTTTAGTTACTTTGGAAAAGAAAAACATGTTTTAGTTACTTTGGAAACAAAGTTACTTTTTTAGTTACTTTGGAAAAAAAAATATTGTTTTAGTTACTTTGGAAAAAAAAATATTTTTTTAGTTACTTTGGAAAAAAAAATATTTTTTTAGTTACTTTGGAAAAGAAAAAAATGTTTTAGTTACTTTGGAAACAAAGTTACTTTTTTAGTTACTTTGGAAAAAAAATTTTTTTTTTAGTTTCTTTGCAAAAAAAATTTTTTTTTTAGTTACTTTGGAAAAAAAAATTTTTTTTAGTTACTTTGGAAAAAAAAATATTTTTTTAGTTACTTTGGAAAAAAAAATATTTTTTTAGTTACTTTGGAAAATAAAATATTTTTTTAGTTACTTTGGAAAAAAAAATATTTTTTTAGTTACTTTGGAAAAAAAAATATTTTTTTTGTTACTTTGGAAAAAAAAATATTTTTTTAGTTACTTTGGAAAAAAAAATTTTTTTTTAGTTACTTTGGAAAAAAAAATATTTTTTTAGTTACTTTGGAAAAAAAGTTACTTTTTTAGTTACTTTGGAAAAAAAAATATTTTTTTAGTTACTTTGGAAAAAAAGTTACTTTTTTAGTTACTTTGGAAAAAAAAATATTTTTTTAGTTACTTTGGAAAAAAAAATATTTTTTTTGTTACTTTGGAAAAAAAAAATATTTTTTTAGTTACTTTGGAAAAAAAAATATTTTTTTAGTTACTTTGGAAAAAAAAATATTTTTTTAGTTACTTTGGAAAAAAAAATATTTTTTTAGTTACTTTGGAAAAAAAAATATTTTTTTAGTTACTTTGGAAAAAAAAATATTTTTTTAGTTACTTTGGAAAAAAAAATATTTTTTTAGTTACTTTGGAAAAAAAGTTACTTTTTTAGTTACTTTGGAAAAAAAAATATTTTTTTAGTTTCTTTGGAAAAAAAGTTACTTTTTTAGTTACTTTGGAAAAAAAAAATATTTTTTTAGTTACTTTGGAAAAAAAAAATATTTTTTTAGTTACTTTGGAAAAAAAAATTTTTTTTTAGTTTCTTTGGGAAAAAAAATATTTTTTTAGTTACTTTGGAAAAAAAAATATTTTTTTAGTTACTTTGGAAAAAAAAATATTTTTTTAGTTACTTTGGAAAAAAAAATATTTTTTTATTTACTTTGGAAAAAAAGTTACTTTTTAGTTACTTTGGAAAAAAAAATATTTTTTTAGTTACTTTGGAAATAAAAATATTTTTTTAGTTACTTTGGAAAAAAAAAATATTTTTTTAGTTACTTTGGAAAAAAAATATTTTTTTAGTTACTTTGGAAAAAAAAATATTTTTTTAGTTACTTTGGAAAAAAAAATATTTTTTTAGTTACTTTGGAAAAAATAATATTTTTTTAGTTACTTTGGAAAAAAAGTTACTTTTTTAGTTACTTTGGAAAAAAATATATTTTTTTAGTTACTTTGGAAAAAAAGTTACTTTTTTAGTTACTTTGGAAAAAAAAATATTTTTTTAGTTACTTTGGAAAAAAAAAAAAATTTTTAGTTACTTTGGAAAAAAAAATATTTTTTTAGTTTCTTTGGAAAAAAAATTTTTTTTTTTAGTTACTTTGGAAAAAAAAATATTTTTTTAGTTTCTTTGGAAAAAAAAAAAATTTTTTAGTTACTTTGGAAAAAAAAAATTTTTTTTAGTTACTTTGGAAAAAAAAAAATGTTTTAGTTACTTTGGAAAAAAAAATATTTTTTTAGTTTCTTTGGAAAAAAAAATATTTTTTTAGTTACTTTGGAAAAAAAAATATTTTTTTAGTTACTTTGGAAAAAAAAATATTTTTTTAGTTACTTTGGAAAAATGAATATTTTTTTAGTTACTTTGGAAAAAAAGTTACTTTTTTAGTTACTTTGGAAAAAAATATATTTTTTTAGTTACTTTGGAAAAAAAGTTACTTTTTTAGTTACTTTGGAAAAAAAAATATTTTTTTAGTTACTTTGGAAAAACAAAAAATTTTTTAGTTACTTTGGAAAAAAAAATTTTTTTTTAGTTACTTTGGAAAAAAAAATATATTTTTAGTTACTTTGGTAAAAAAGTTACTTTTTTAGTTACTTTGGAAAAAAAAAATATTTTTTTAGTTACTTTGGAAAAAAAATATTTTTTTAGTTACTTTGGAAAAAAAGTTACTTTTTTAGTTACTTTGGAAAAAAAAATATTTTTTTAGTTACTTTGGAAAAAAATATATTTTTTTTGTTACTTTGGAAAAAAAAATATTTTTTTAGTTACTTTGGAAAAAAAAATATTTTTTTAGTTTCTTTGGAAAAAAAAAAATTTTTTTAGTTACTTTGGAAAAAAAATATTTTTTTAGTTACTTTGGAAAAAAAAATATTTTTTTAGTTACTTTGGAAAAAATAATATTTTTTTAGTTACTTTGGAAAAAAAGTTACTTTTTTAGTTACTTTGGAAAAAAATATATTTTTTTAGTTACTTTGGAAAAAAAGTTACTTTTTTAGTTACTTTGGAAAAAAAAATATTTTTTTAGTTACTTTGGAAAAAAAAAAAATTTTTTAGTTACTTTGGAAAAAAAAATATTTTTTTAGTTTCTTTGGAAAAAAAAAAATTTTTTTTAGTTACTTTGGAAAAAAAAATATTTTTTTAGTTTCTTTGGAAAAAAAAAATTTTTTTAGTTACTTTGGAAAAAAAATTTTTTTTTTAGTTACTTTGGAAAAAAAAAATGTTTTAGTTACTTTGGAAAAAAAAATATTTTTTTAGTTTCTTTGGAAAAAAAAATATTTTTTTAGTTACTTTGGAAAAAAAAATATTTTTTTAGTTACTTTGGAAAAAAAAATATATTTTTAGTTACTTTGGAAAAATGAATATTTTTTTAGTTACTTTGGAAAAAAAGTTACTTTTTTAGTTACTTTGGAAAAAATATATTTTTTTAGTTACTTTGGAAAAAAAGTTACTTTTTTAGTTACTTTGGAAAAAAAAATATTTTTTTAGTTACTTTGGAAAAAAAAATATTTTTTTAGTTACTTTGGAAAAAAAAAATTTTTTTTAGTTACTTTGGAAAAATGAATATTTTTTTAGTTACTTTGGAAAAAAAGTTACTTTTTTAGTTACTTTGGAAAAAAATATATTTTTTTAGTTACTTTGGAAAAAAAGTTACTTTTTTAGTTACTTTGGAAAAAAATATATTTTTTTAGTTACTTTGGAAAAACAAAAAAAAATTTAGTTACTTTGGAAAAAAAAAATTTTTTTTAGTTACTTTGGAAAAAAAATATATTTTTAGTTACTTTGGAAAAAAAGTTACTTTTTTAGTTACTTTGGAAAAAAAAAATATTTTTTTAGTTACTTTGGAAAAAAAAATTTTTTTTAGTTACTTTGGAAAAAAAGTTACTTTTTTAGTTACTTTGGGAAAAAAAATATTTTTTTAGTTACTTTGGAAAAAAATATATTTTTTTTGTTACTTTGGAAAAAAAAATATTTTTTTAGTTACTTTGGAAAAAAAAATATTTTTTTAGTTTCTTTGGAAAAAAAAATATTTTTTTAGTTACTTTGGAAAAAAAAATATTTTTTTAGTTACTTTGGAAAAAAAAATATTTTTTTAGTTACTTTGGAAAAAATAATATTTTTTTAGTTACTTTGGAAAAAAAGTTACTTTTTTAGTTACTTTGGAAAAAAATATATTTTTTTAGTTACTTTGGAAAAAAAGTTACTTTTTTAGTTACTTTGGAAAAAAAAATATTTTTTTAGTTACTTTGGAAAAAAAAAAAAATTTTTAGTTTCTTTGGAAAAAAAAAAATTTTTTTTAGTTACTTTGGAAAAAAAAATATTTTTTTAGTTTCTTTGGAAAAAAAAAATTTTTTTAGTTACTTTGGAAAAAATTTTTTTTTTTTAGTTACTTTGGAAAAAAAAAATTTTTTAGTTACTTTGGAAAAAAAAATATTTTTTTAGTTTCTTTGGAAAAAAAAAAAATTTTTTAGTTTCTTTGGAAAAAAAAAAATATTTTTTAGTTACTTTGGAAAAAAAAATATTTTTTTAGTTTCTTTGGAAAAAAAAAAATTTTTTTTAGTTACTTTGGAAAAAAAAATATTTTTTTAGTTTCTTTGGAAAAAAAAAATTTTTTTTAGTTACTTTGGAAAAAAAAATATTTTTTTAGTTTCTTTGGAAAAAAAAAATTTTTTAGTTACTTTGGAAAAAAAAATTTTTTTTTAGTTACTTTGGAAAAAAAAAATGTTTTAGTTACTTTGGAAAAAAAAATATTTTTTTAGTTTCTTTGGAAAAAAAAATATTTTTTTAGTTACTTTGGAAAAAAAAATATTTTTTTAGTTACTTTGGAAAAAAAAATATATTTTTAGTTACTTTGGAAAAATGAATATTTTTTTAGTTACTTTGGAAAAAAAGTTACTTTTTTAGTTACTTTGGAAAAAATATATTTTTTTAGTTACTTTGGAAAAAAAGTTACTTTTTTAGTTACTTTGGAAAAAAAAATATTTTTTTAGTTACTTTGGAAAAAAATATATTTTTTTAGTTACTTTGGAAAAAAAATTTTTTTTTTAGTTACTTTGGAAAAATGAATATTTTTTTAGTTACTTTGGAAAAAAAGTTACTTTTTTAGTTACTTTGGAAAAAAATATATTTTTTTAGTTACTTTGGAAAAAAAGTTACTTTTTTAGTTACTTTGGAAAAAAATATATTTTTTTAGTTACTTTGGAAAAACAAAAAAAAATTTAGTTACTTTGGAAAAAAAAAATTTTTTTTAGTTACTTTGGAAAAAAAATATATTTTTAGTTACTTTGGAAAAAAAGTTACTTTTTTAGTTACTTTGGAAAAAAAAAATATTTTTTTAGTTACTTTGGAAAAAAAAATTTTTTTTAGTTACTTTGGAAAAAAAGTTACTTTTTTAGTTACTTTGGGAAAAAATATATTTTTTTTGTTACTTTGGAAAAAAAAATATTTTTTTAGTTACTTTGGAAAAAAAAATATTTTTTTAGTTTCTTTGGAAAAAAAAATATTTTTTTAGTTACTTTGGAAAAAAAAATATTTTTTTAGTTACTTTGGAAAAAAAATATTTTTTTAGTTACTTTGGAAAAAATAATATTTTTTTAGTTACTTTGGAAAAAAAGTTACTTTTTTAGTTACTTTGGAAAAAAATATATTTTTTTAGTTACTTTGGAAAAAAAAAAATTTTTTTAGTTTCTTTGGAAAAAAAAAATTTTTTTTAGTTACTTTGGAAAAAAAAAAATTTTTTTAGTTTCTTTGGAAAAAAAAAAATTTTTTTAGTTACTTTGGAAAAAAATTTTTTTTTTTAGTTACTTTGGAAAAAAAAATTTTTTTAGTTACTTTGGAAAAAAAAATATTTTTTTAGTTTCTTTGGAAAAAAAAAATTTTTTTTAGTTTCTTTGGAAAAAAAAAAAATTTTTTTAGTTACTTTGGAAAAAAAAATATTTTTTTAGTTTCTTTGGAAAAAAAAAATATTTTTTTAGTTACTTTGGAAAAAAATTTTTTTTTTTAGTTACTTTGGAAAAAAAAAATTTTTTAGTTACTTTGGAAAAAAAAATATTTTTTTAGTTTCTTTGGAAAAAAAAATATTTTTTTAGTTACTTTGGAAAAAACAATTTTTTTTTAGTTACTTTGGAAAAAAAAATATTTTTTTAGTTACTTTGGAAAAATGAATATTTTTTTAGTTACTTTGGAAAAAAAGTTACTTTTTTAGTTACTTTGGAAAAAAATATATTTTTTTAGTTACTTTGGAAAAAAAGTTACTTTTTTAGTTACTTTGGAAAAAAAAATATTTTTTTAGTTACTTTGGAAAAACAAAAAATTTTTTAGTTACTTTGGAAAAAAAATATTTTTTTTAGTTACTTTGGAAAAAAAATATATTTTTAGTTACTTTGGAAAAAAAGTTACTTTTTTAGTTACTTTGGAAAAAAAAAATATTTTTTTAGTTACTTTGGAAAAAAAAATTTTTTTTAGTTACTTTGGAAAAAAAAATATTTTTTTAGTTACTTTGGAAAAAAAATATTTTTTTAGTTACTTTGGAAAAAAAATATTTTTTTAGTTACTTTGGAAAAAAAATATTTTTTTAGTTACTTTGGAAAAAAAGTTACTTTTTTAGTTACTTTGGAAAAAAAAATATTTTTTTAGTTACTTTGGAAAAAAAAATATTTTTTTAGTTACTTTGGAAAAAAAAAATTTTTTTTTTGTTACTTTGGAAAAAAAAATATTTTTTTAGTTACTTTGGAAAAAAAACATTTTTTTTAGTTACTTTGGAAAAAAAAAATTTTTTTAGTTACTTTGGAAAAAAAAATATTTTTTTAGTTTCTTTGGAAAAAAAAATATTTTTTTAGTTTCTTTGGAAAAAAAAATATTTTTTTAGTTACTTTGGAAAAAAAGTTACTTTTTTAGTTACTTTGGAAAAAAAAATATTTTTTTAGTTACTTTGGAAAAAAAGTTACTTTTTTAGTTACTTTGGAAAAAAAGTTACTTTTTTAGTTACTTTGGAAAAAAAAAAAATTTTTTAGTTACTTTGGAAAAAAAAATATTTTTTTTGTTACTTTGGAAAAAAAAATATTTTTTTAGTTACTTTGGAAAAAAAAATATTTTTTTAGTTTCTTTGCAAAAAAAAATATTTTTTTAGTTACTTTGGAAAAAAAAATATTTTTTTAGTTACTTTGGAAAAAAAAAATATTTTTTTAGTTACTTTGGAAAAAAAGTTACTTTTTTAGTTACTTTGGAAAAAAAAAATTTTTTAGTTTCTTTGCAAAAAAAAATTTTTTTTTAGTTACTTTGGAAAAAAAAAATTTTTTTTAGTTACTTTGGAAAAAAAAATATTTTTTTAGTTACTTTGGAAAAAAAAATATTTTTTTAGTTACTTTGGAAAAAAAAATATTTTTTTAGTTACTTTGGAAAAAAAAATATTTTTTTAGTTACTTTGGAAAAAAAAATATTTTTTTAGTTACTTTGGAAAAAAAAATATTTTTTTAGTTACTTTGGAAAAAAAGTTACTTTTTTAGTTACTTTGGAAAAAAAAATATTTTTTTTGTTTCTTTGGAAAAAAAGTTACTTTTTTAGTTACTTTGGAAAAAAAAATATTTTTTTAGTTACTTTGGAAAAAAAAATATTTTTTTTGTTACTTTGGAAAAAAAAATATTTTTTTAGTTACTTTGGAAAAATTTTTTTTTTTTTAGTTACTTTGGAAAAAAACAATTTTTTTTAGTTACTTTGGAAAAAAAAATATTTTTTTAGTTACTTTGGAAAAAAAGTTACTTTTTTAGTTACTTTGGAAAAAAAAATATTTTTTTAGTTACTTTGGAAAAAAAGTTCCTTTTTTAGTTACTTTGGAAAAAAAAAAAAATTTTTAGTTACTTTGGAAAAAAAAATATTTTTTTTGTTACTTTGGAAAAAAAAAATATTTTTTTAGTTACTTTGGAAAAAAAATATATTTTTTTAGTTTCTTTGCAAAAAAAAATATTTTTTTAGTTAGTTTGGAAAAAAAAATATTTTTTTAGTTACTTTGGAAAAAAAAATATTTTTTTAGTTACTTTGGAAAAAAAAATTTTTTTTTAGTTACTTTGGAAAAAAAGTTACTTTTTTAGTTACTTTGGAAAAAAAAAAAATTTTAGTTTCTTTGCAAAAAAAAATTTTTTTTTAGTTACTTTGGAAAAAAAAAATTTTTTTAGTTACTTTGGAAAAAAAATATTTTTTTAGTTACTTTGGAAAAAAAAATATTTTTTTAGTTACTTTGGAAAAAAAATATTTTTTTAGTTACTTTGGAAAAAAAAATATTTTTTTAGTTACTTTGGAAAAAAAAATATTTTTTTAGTTACTTTGGAAAAAAAAATATTTTTTTAGTTACTTTGGAAAAAAAGTTACTTTTTTAGTTACTTTGGAAAAAAAAATATTTTTTTAGTTTCTTTGGAAAAAAAGTTACTTTTTTAGTTACTTTGGAAAAAAAAAAATTTTTTTAGTTACTTTGGGAAAAAAAATATTTTTTTTGTTACTTTGGAAAAAAAAATATTTTTTTAGTTACTTTGGAAAAAATTTTTTTTTTTTAGTTACTTTGGAAAAAAACAATTTTTTTTAGTTACTTTGGAAAAAAAAATATTTTTTTAGTTACTTTGGAAAAAAAGTTACTTTTTTAGTTACTTTGGAAAAAAAAAAATTTTTTTAGTTACTTTGGAAAAAAAGTTACTTTTTTAGTTACTTTGGAAAAAAAAATATTTTTTTAGTTACTTTGGAAAAAAAAATATTTTTTTTGTTACTTTGGAAAAAAAAAAAATTTTTTTAGTTACTTTGGAAAAAAAAATATTTTTTTAGTTACTTTGGAAAAAAAAAAAAATTTTAGTTTCTTTGCAAAAAAAAATTTTTTTTTAGTTACTTTGGAAAAAAAAAATTTTTTTTAGTTACTTTGGAAAAAAAAATATTTTTTTAGTTACTTTGGAAAAAAAAATATTTTTTTAGTTACTTTGGAAAAAAAAATATTTTTTTAGTTACTTTGGAAAAAAAAATATTTTTTTAGTTACTTTGGAAAAAAAGTTACTTTTTTAGTTACTTTGGAAAAAAAAATATTTTTTTAGTTTCTTTGGAAAAAAAGTTACTTTTTTAGTTACTTTGGAAAAAAAAATATTTTTTTAGTTACTTTGGAAAAAAAAATATTTTTTTTGTTACTTTGGAAAAAAAAATATTTTTTTAGTTACTTTGGAAAAAAAATTTTTTTTTTAGTTACTTTGGAAAAAAACAATTTTTTTTAGTTACTTTGGAAAAAAAAAAATTTTTTTAGTTACTTTGGAAAAAAAGTTACTTTTTTAGTTACTTTGGAAAAAAAAATATTTTTTTAGTTACTTTGGAAAAAAAGTTACTTTTTTAGTTACTTTGGAAAAAAAAATATTTTTTTTGTTACTTTGGAAAAAAAAAATATTTTTTTAGTTACTTTGGAAAAAAAAAAATTTTTTTAGTTACTTTGGAAAAAAAAAAATTTTTTTAGTTACTTTGGAAAAAAAAATATTTTTTTAGTTTCTTTGGAAAAAAAAATATTTTTTTAGTTACTTTGGAAAAAAAAAATTTTTTTTAGTTACTTTGGAAAAAAAAAAAATTTTTTTAGTTACTTTGGAAAAAAAAATATTTTTTTAGTTACTTTGGAAAAAAAGTTACTTTTTAGTTTCTTTGGAAAAAAATATATTTTTTTAGTTACTTTGGAAAAAAAAATATTTTTTTAGTTACTTTGGAAAAAAAAATATTTTTTTAGTTACTTTGGAAAAAAAATATTTTTTTAGTTACTTTGGAAAAAAAAATATTTTTTTAGTTACTTTGGAAAAAAATATATTTTTTTAGTTACTTTGGAAAAAAAGTTACTTTTTTAGTTACTTTGGAAAAAAAAATATTTTTTTAGTTACTTTGGAAAAAAAAATATTTTTTTAGTTACTTTGGAAAAAAAAATATTTTTTTAGTTACTTTGGAAAAAAAATTTTTTTTTTAGTTACTTTGGAAAAAAAAAAATTTTTTAGTTACTTTGGAAAAAATAAATTTTTTTAGTTACTTTGGAAAGAAAATTATTTTTTTAGTTACTTTGGAAAAAAAAATATTTTTTTAGTTACTTTGGAAAAAAAATATTTTTTTAGTTACTTTGGAAAAAAAAATATTTTTTTAGTTACTTTGGAAAAAAAAATATTTTTTTAGTTACTTTGGAAAAAAAGTTACTTTTTTAGTTACTTTGGAAAAAAAATATTTTTTTAGTTACTTTGGAAAAAAATATATATTTTTTGTTACTTTGGAAAAAAAAATATTTTTTTAGTTACTTTGGAAAAAAAAATATTTTTTTAGTTTCTTTGGAAAAAAAAATATTTTTTTAGTTACTTTGGAAAAAAAAATATTTTTTTAGTTACTTTGGAAAAAAAGTTACTTTTTTAGTTACTTTGGAAAAAAATATATTTTTTTAGTTACTTTGGAAAAAAAGTTACTTTTTTAGTTACTTTGGAAAAAAAAATATTTTTTTAGTTACTTTGGAAAAAAAAAAAATTTTTTAGTTACTTTGGAAAAAAAAAATATTTTTTTAGTTTCTTTGGAAAAAAAAAATTTTTTTTAGTTACTTTGGAAAAAAAAAATTTTTTTTAGTTACTTTGGAAAAAAAATAATTTTTTAGTTACTTTGGAAAAAAAAATATTTTTTTAGTTTCTTTGGAAAAAAAAATATTTTTTTAGTTACTTTGGAAAAAAAAATATTTTTTTAGTTACTTTGGAAAAAAAAATATTTTTTTAGTTACTTTGGAAAAATGAATATTTTTTTAGTTACTTTGGAAAAAAAGTTACTTTTTTAGTTACTTTGGAAAAAAAAATATTTTTTTAGTTACTTTGGAAAAAAAGTTACTTTTTTAGTTACTTTGGAAAAAAAAATATTTTTTTAGTTACTTTGGAAAAAAAATTAATTTTTTAGTTACTTTGGAAAAAAAAATATTTTTTTAGTTTCTTTGGAAAAAAAAATATTTTTTTAGTTACTTTGGAAAAAAAAATATTTTTTTAGTTACTTTGGAAAAAAAAATATTTTTTTAGTTACTTTGGAAAAAAAAATATTTTTTTAGTTACTTTGGAAAAAAAAATATTTTTTTAGTTACTTTGGAAAAAAAAATATTTTTTTAGTTACTTTGGAAAAAAAATATTTTTTTAGTTACTTTGGAAAAAAAAATATTTTTTTAGTTACTTTGGAAAAAAAAATATTTTTTTAGTTACTTTGGAAAAAAAGTTACTTTTTTAGTTACTTTGGAAAAAAAAATATTTTTTTAGTTACTTTGGAAAAAAAAATATTTTTTTAGTTACTTTGGAAAAAAAAATATTTTTTTTGTTACTTTGGAAAAAAAATATATTTTTTTAGTTACTTTGGAAAAAAAACATTTTTTTTAGTTACTTTGGAAAAAAAATTTTTTTTTAGTTACTTTGGAAAAAAAAATATTTTTTTAGTTTCTTTGGAAAAAAAAAAAAAATTTTAGTTACTTTGGGAAAAAAAATATTTTTTTAGTTTCTTTGGAAAAAAAAATATTTTTTTAGTTACTTTGGAAAAAAAAATATTTTTTTAGTTACTTTGGAAAAAAAAATATTTTTTTAGTTACTTTGGAAAAAAATATATATTTTTAGTTACTTTGGAAAAAAAGTTACTTTTTTAGTTACTTTGGAAAAAAAAATATTTTTTTAGTTACTTTGGAAAAAAAAATATTTTTTTAGTTACTTTGGAAAAAAAAATATTTTTTTAGTTTCTTTGGAAAAAAAATATTTTTTTAGTTACTTTGGAAAAAAAAATATTTTTTTAGTTACTTTGGAAAAAAAAATATTTTTTTTGTTACTTTGGAAAAAAAAAAAAATTTTTTAGTTACTTTGGAAAAAAAAATTTTTTTTTAGTTACTTTGGAAAAAAAAAATTTTTTTTAGTTACTTTGGAAAAAAAAATATTTTTTTAGTTTCTTTGGAAAAAAAAATATTTTTTTAGTTACTTTGGAAAAAAAAATATTTTTTTAGTTACTTTGGAAAAAAAAATATTTTTTTAGTTACTTTGGAAAAAAAAATATTTTTTTAGTTACTTTGGAAAAAAAGTTACTTTTTTAGTTACTTTGGAAAAAAAAATATTTTTTTAGTTACTTTGGAAAAAAAAATATTTTTTTTGTTACTTTGGAAAAAAAGTTACTTTTTTAGTTACTTTGGAAAAAAAAATATTTTTTTAGTTACTTTGGAAAAAAAAATATTTTTTTAGTTACTTTGGAAAAAAAATATTTTTTTAGTTACTTTGGAAAAAAAAATTTTTTTTTAGTTACTTTGGAAAAAAAAATATTTTTTTAGTTACTTTGGAAAAAAAAATATTTTTTTAGTTTCTTTGCAAAAAAAAATATTTTTTTAGTTACTTTGGAAAAAAAAATATTTTTTTAGTTACTTTGGAAAAAAAAATATTTTTTTAGTTACTTTGGAAAAAAAAAAATTTTTTTAGTTACTTTGGAAAAAAAAATATTTTTTTAGTTACTTTGGAAAAAAAGTTACTTTTTTAGTTACTTTGGAAAAAAATATATTTTTTTGTTACTTTGGAAAAAAAAATATTTTTTTAGTTACTTTGGAAAAAAAATTATTTTTTTAGTTACTTTGGAAAAAAAATTATTTTTTTAGTTACTTTGGAAAAAAAATTATTTTTTTAGTTACTTTGGAAAAAAAGTTACTTTTTTAGTTACTTTGGAAAAAAATATATTTTTTTAGTTACTTTGGAAAAAAAGTTACTTTTTTAGTTACTTTGGAAAAAAAGTTACTTTTTTAGTTACTTTGGAAAAAAAAATATTTTTTTAGTTACTTTGGAAAAAAAAATATTTTTTTTGTTACTTTGGAAAAAAAAAATATTTTTTTAGTTACTTTGGAAAAAAAAATATTTTTTTAGTTTCTTTGCAAAAAAAAATATTTTTTTAGTTACTTTGGAAAAAAAAATATTTTTTTAGTTACTTTGGAAAAAAAAATATTTTTTTAGTTACTTTGGAAAAAAAAAAAATTTTTTAGTTACTTTGGAAAAAAAGTTACTTTTTAAGTTACTTTGGAAAAAAAAAAAAAATTTTAGTTTCTTTGCAAAAAAAAAAATTTTTTTTAGTTACTTTGAAAAAAAAAATTTTTTTTAGTTACTTTGGAAAAAAAAATATTTTTTTAGTTACTTTGGAAAAAAAAATATTTTTTTAGTTACTTTGGAAAAAAAAATATTTTTTTAGTTACTTTGGAAAAAAAAATATTTTTTTAGTTACTTTGGAAAAAAAAATATTTTTTTAGTTACTTTGGAAAAAAATATATATTTTTAGTTACTTTGGAAAAAAAGTTACTTTTTTAGTTACTTTGGAAAAAAAAATATTTTTTTAGTTTCTTTGGAAAAAAAGTTACTTTTTTAGTTACTTTGGAAAAAAATATATATTTTTAGTTACTTTGGAAAAAAAAAATTTTTTTTAGTTACTTTGGAAAAAATTTTTTTTTTTTAGTTACTTTGGAAAAAAATATATTTTTTTAGTTACTTTGGAAAAAAAGTTACTTTTTTAGTTACTTTGGAAAAAAAATTATTTTTTTAGTTACTTTGGAAAAAAAGTTATTTTTTTAGTTACTTTGGAAAAAAAAATTTTTTTTTAGTTACTTTGGAAAAAAAAATATTTTTTTGTTACTTTGGAAAAAAAAAAATTTTTTTTAGTTACTTTGGAAAAAAAGTTACTTTTTTAGTTACTTTGGAAAAAAAAAATTTTTTTTTGTTTCTTTGCAAAAAAAAATTTTTTTTTAGTTACTTTGGAAAAAAAAAATTTTTTTTAGTTACTTTGGAAAAAAAAAATTTTTTTTAGTTACTTTGGAAAAAAAAATATTTTTTTAGTTACTTTGGAAAAAAAAATATTTTTTTAGTTACTTTGGAAAAAAAAATATTTTTTTAGTTACTTTGGAAAAAAAAATATTTTTTTAGTTACTTTGGAAAAAAAAATATTTTTTTAGTTACTTTGGAAAAAAAGTTACTTTTTTAGTTACTTTGGAAAAAAAAATATTTTTTTAGTTTCTTTGGAAAAAAAGTTACTTTTTTAGTTACTTTGGAAAAAAAAATATTTTTTTAGTTACTTTGGAAAAAAAAATATTTTTTTAGTTACTTTGGAAAAAAAAATATTTTTTTAGTTACTTTGGAAAAAAAAAAATTTTTTTAGTTACTTTGGAAAAAAAAAATTTTTTTTAGTTACTTTGGAAAAAAAAATATTTTTTTAGTTACTTTGGAAAAAAAGTTACTTTTTTAGTTACTTTGGAAAAAAAAATATTTTTTTAGTTACTTTGGAAAAAAAGTTACTTTTTTAGTTACTTTGGAAAAAAAAATATTTTTTTAGTTACTTTGGAAAAAAAAATATTTTTTTTGTTACTTTGGAAAAAAAAATATTTTTTTTGTTACTTTGGAAAAAAAATATTTTTTAGTTACTTTGGAAATTTTTTTTTTTTTTTAGTTACTTTGGAAAAAAAAATATTTTTTTAGTTTCTTTGGAAAAAAAAATATTTTTTTAGTTACTTTGGAAAAAAAAATATTTTTTTAGTTACTTTGGAAAAAAAAATATTTTTTTAGTTACTTTGGAAAAAAAAATATTTTTTTAGTTACTTTGGAAAAAAAGTTACTTTTTTAGTTACTTTGGAAAAAAAAATATTTTTTTAGTTACTTTGGAAAAAAAGTTATTTTTTTAGTTACTTTGGAAAAAAAAATATTTTTTTAGTTACTTTGGAAAAAAAAATATTTTTTTGTTACTTTGGAAAAAAAAATTTTTTTTTTAGTTACTTTGGAAAAAAAGTTACTTTTTTAGTTACTTTGGAAAAAAAAAATTTTTTTTAGTTTCTTTGCAAAAAAAATTTTTTTTTTAGTTACTTTGGAAAAAAAAATTTTTTTTTAGTTACTTTGGAAAAAAAATATTTTTTTTAGTTACTTTGGAAAAAAAAATATTTTTTTAGTTACTTTGGAAAAAAAAATATTTTTTTAGTTACTTTGGAAAAAAAAATATTTTTTTAGTTACTTTGGAAAAAAAAATATTTTTTTAGTTACTTTGGAAAAAAAAATATTTTTTTAGTTACTTTGGAAAAAAAGTTACTTTTTTAGTTACTTTGGAAAAAAAAATATTTTTTTAGTTTCTTTGGAAAAAAAGTTACTTTTTTAGTTACTTTGGAAAAAAAAATATTTTTTTAGTTACTTTGGAAAAAAAAATATTTTTTTAGTTACTTTGGAAAAAAAAATATTTTTTTAGTTACTTTGGAAAAAAAAAATTTTTTTTAGTTACTTTGGAAAAAAACAATTTTTTTTAGTTACTTTGGAAAAAAAAATATTTTTTTAGTTACTTTGGAAAAAAAAATATTTTTTTAGTTACTTTGGAAAAAAAAATATTTTTTTAGTTACTTTGGAAAAAAAAATATTTTTTTAGTTACTTTGGAAAAAAAAATATTTTTTTAGTTACTTTGGAAAAAAAAATATTTTTTTAGTTACTTTGGAAAAAAAGTTACTTTTTTAGTTACTTTGGAAAAAAAAATATTTTTTTAGTTTCTTTGGAAAAAAAGTTACTTTTTTAGTTACTTTGGAAAAAAAAATATTTTTTTAGTTACTTTGGAAAAAAAAATATTTTTTTAGTTACTTTGGAAAAAAAAATATTTTTTTAGTTACTTTGGAAAAAAAAAATTTTTTTTAGTTACTTTGGAAAAAAACAATTTTTTTTAGTTACTTTGGAAAAAAAAATATTTTTTTAGTTACTTTGGAAAAAAAGTTACTTTTTTAGTTACTTTGGAAAAAAAAATATTTTTTTAGTTACTTTGGAAAAAAAGTTACTTTTTTAGTTACTTTGGAAAAAAAAATATTTTTTTAGTTTCTTTGGAAAAAAAGTTACTTTTTTAGTTACTTTGGAAAAAAAAATATTTTTTTAGTTACTTTGGAAAAAAAAATATTTTTTTAGTTACTTTGGAAAAAAAAATATTTTTTTAGTTACTTTGGAAAAAAAAAATTTTTTTTAGTTACTTTGGAAAAAAACAATTTTTTTTAGTTACTTTGGAAAAAAAAATATTTTTTTAGTTACTTTGGAAAAAAAGTTACTTTTTTAGTTACTTTGGAAAAAAAAATATTTTTTTGTTACTTTGGAAAAAAAAATATTTTTTTAGTTACTTTGGAAAAAAAATTATTTTTTTAGTTACTTTGGAAAAAAAATTATTTTTTTAGTTACTTTGGAAAAAAAATAATTTTTTTAGTTACTTTGGAAAAAAAGTTACTTTTTTAGTTACTTTGGAAAAAAAAATATTTTTTTAGTTACTTTGGAAAAAAAGTTACTTTTTTAGTTACTTTGGAAAAAAAGTTACTTTTTTAGTTACTTTGGAAAAAAAAATATTTTTTTAGTTACTTTGGAAAAAAAAATATTTTTTTTGTTACTTTGGAAAAAAAAAATATTTTTTTAGTTACTTTGGAAAAAAAAATATTTTTTTAGTTTCTTTGCAAAAAAAAATATTTTTTTAGTTACTTTGGAAAAAAATATATTTTTTTAGTTACTTTGGAAAAAAAAATATTTTTTTAGTTACTTTGGAAAAAAAAATATTTTTTTAGTTACTTTGGAAAAAAAGTTACTTTTTAAGTTACTTTGGAAAAAAAAAAAAATTTTAGTTTCTTTGCAAAAAAAAATTTTTTTTTTAGTTACTTTGAAAAAAAAAATTTTTTTTAGTTACTTTGGAAAAAAAAATATTTTTTTAGTTACTTTGGAAAAAAAAATATTTTTTTAGTTACTTTGGAAAAAAAAATATTTTTTTAGTTACTTTGGAAAAAAAAATATTTTTTTAGTTACTTTGGAAAAAAAAATATTTTTTTAGTTACTTTGGAAAAAAATATATATTTTTAGTTACTTTGGAAAAAAAGTTACTTTTTTAGTTACTTTGGAAAAAAAGTTACTTTTTTAGTTACTTTGGAAAAAAATATATATTTTTAGTTACTTTGGAAAAAAAAAAAATTTTTTAGTTACTTTGGAAAAAAAATTTTTTTTTTAGTTACTTTGGAAAAAAATATATTTTTTTAGTTACTTTGGAAAAAAAGTTACTTTTTTAGTTACTTTGGAAAATATTTTTTTAGTTACTTTGGAAAAAAAGTTATTTTTTTAGTTACTTTGGAAAAAAAAATATTTTTTTAGTTACTTTGGAAAAAAAAATATTTTTTTAGTTACTTTGGAAAAAAAAAAATTTTTTTGTTACTTTGGAAAAAAAAAATTTTTTTTTAGTTACTTTGGAAAAAAAGTTACTTTTTTAGTTACTTTGGAAAAAAAAATTTTTTTTTAGTTTCTTTGCAAAAAAAAATTTTTTTTTAGTTACTTTGGAAAAAAAAAAATTTTTTTAGTTACTTTGGAAAAAAAAAATTTTTTTTAGTTACTTTGGAAAAAAAAATATTTTTTTAGTTACTTTGGAAAAAAAAATATTTTTTTAGTTACTTTGGAAAAAAATATATTTTTTTAGTTACTTTGGAAAAAAAAATATTTTTTTAGTTACTTTGGAAAAAAAATATTTTTTTAGTTACTTTGGAAAAAAAGTTACTTTTTTAGTTACTTTGGAAAAAAAAATATTTTTTTAGTTTCTTTGGAAAAAAAGTTACTTTTTTAGTTACTTTGGAAAAAAAAATATTTTTTTAGTTACTTTGGAAAAAAAAATATTTTTTTAGTTACTTTGGAAAAAAAAATATTTTTTTAGTTACTTTGGAAAAAAAAATTTTTTTTAGTTACTTTGGAAAAAAACAATTTTTTTTAGTTACTTTGGAAAAAAAAATATTTTTTTAGTTACTTTGGAAAAAAAGTTACTTTTTTAGTTACTTTGGAAAAAAAAATATTTTTTTAGTTACTTTGGAAAAAAAGTTACTTTTTTAGTTACTTTGGAAAAAAAAATATTTTTTTAGTTACTTTGGAAAAAAAAATATTTTTTTTGTTACTTTGGAAAAAAAAATATTTTTTTAGTTACTTTGGAAAAAAAAAATTTTTTTTAGTTACTTTGGAAAAAAAATTTTTTTTTTAGTTACTTTGGAAAAAAAAATATTTTTTTAGTTTCTTTGGAAAAAAAAATATTTTTTTAGTTACTTTGGAAAAAAAAATATTTTTTTAGTTACTTTGGAAAAAAAAATATTTTTTTAGTTACTTTGGAAAAAAAGTTACTTTTTAGTTTCTTTGGAAAAAAAAATATTTTTTTAGTTACTTTGGAAAAAAAAATATTTTTTTAGTTACTTTGGAAAAAAAAATATTTTTTTAGTTACTTTGGAAAAAAAATATTTTTTTAGTTACTTTGGAAAAAAAAATATTTTTTTAGTTACTTTGGAAAAAAAAATATTTTTTTAGTTACTTTGGAAAAAAAGTTACTTTTTTAGTTACTTTGGAAAAAAAAATATTTTTTTAGTTACTTTGGAAAAAAAAATATTTTTTTTGTTACTTTGGAAAAAAAAAAATTTTTTTTGTTACTTTGGAAAAAAAAAATTTTTTTTAGTTACTTTGGAAAAAAAGTTACTTTTTTAGTTACTTTGGAAAAAAAAATATTTTTTAGTTACTTTGGAAAAAAAAATATTTTTTTTGTTACTTTGGAAAAAAAAATATTTTTTTAGTTACTTTGGAAAAAAAAATATTTTTTTAGTTACTTTGGAAAAAAAAATATTTTTTTAGTTACTTTGGAAAAAAAAATATTTTTTTAGTTACTTTGGAAAAAAAAAATTTTTTTTAGTTACTTTGGAAAAAAAAATATTTTTTTAGTTACTTTGGAAAAAAAAATATTTTTTTAGTTACTTTGGAAAAAAAAATATTTTTTTAGTTACTTTGGAAAAAAAGTTACTTTTTTAGTTACTTTGGAAAAAAAAATATTTTTTTAGTTACTTTGGAAAAAAAAATATTTTTTTTGTTACTTTGGAAAAAAAAATATTTTTTTAGTTACTTTGGAAAAAATTTTTTTTTTTAGTTACTTTGGAAAAAAACAATTTTTTTTAGTTACTTTGGAAAAAAAAATATTTTTTTAGTTACTTTGGAAAAAAAGTTACTTTTTTAGTTACTTTGGAAAAAAAAAATATTTTTTTAGTTACTTTGGAAAAAAAGTTACTTTTTTAGTTACTTTGGAAAAAAAATATTTTTTTAGTTACTTTGGAAAAAAAAATATTTTTTTAGTTACTTTGGAAAAAAAAATATTTTTTTTGTTACTTTGGAAAAAAACAATTTTTTTTGTTACTTTGGAAAAAAAAATATTTTTTTAGTCACTTTGGAAAAAAAGTTACTTTTTTAGTTACTTTGGAAAAAAAATATTTTTTTAGTTACTTTGGAAAAAAAAATATTTTTTTAGTTACTTTGGAAAAAAAAATATTTTTTTAGTTACTTTGGAAAAAAAAAAAATTTTTTAGTTACTTTGGAAAAAAAGTTACTTTTTTAGTTACTTTGGAAAAAAAAATATTTTTTTAGTTTCTTTGGAAAAAAAGTTACTTTTTTAGTTACTTTGGAAAAAAAAAAATTTTTTTAGTTACTTTGGAAAAATTTTTTTTTTTTTAGTTACTTTGGAAAAAAACAATTTTTCTTAGTTACTTTGGAAAAAAAAATATTTTTTTAGTTACTTTGGAAAAAAAGTTACTTTTTTAGTTACTTTGGAAAAAAAAATATTTTTTTAGTTACTTTGGAAAAAAAGTTACTTTTTTAGTTACTTTGGAAAAAAAAATATTTTTTTAGTTACTTTGGAAAAAAAAATATTTTTTTTGTTACTTTGGAAAAAAAAATATTTTTTTAGTTACTTTGGAAAAAAAAAATTTTTTTTAGTTACTTTGGAAAAAAAAATTTTTTTTTAGTTACTTTGGAAAAAAATATATTTTTTTAGTTACTTTGGAAAAAAAGTTACTTTTTAGTTTCTTTGGAAAAAAAAATATTTTTTTAGTTACTTTGGAAAAAAAAAAATTTTTTTAGTTACTTTGGAAAAAAAATTTTTTTTTTAGTTACTTTGGAAAAAAATATATTTTTTTAGTTACTTTGGAAAAAAAGTTACTTTTTTAGTTACTTTGGAAAATATTTTTTTAGTTACTTTGGAAAAAAAGTTATTTTTTTAGTTACTTTGGAAAAAAAAATATTTTTTTAGTTACTTTGGAAAAAAAAATATTTTTTTAGTTACTTTGGAAAAAAAAAATTTTTTTTGTTACTTTGGAAAAAAAAAATTTTTTTTTAGTTACTTTGGAAAAAAAGTTACTTTTTTAGTTACTTTGGAAAAAAAAATTTTTTTTTAGTTTCTTTGCAAAAAAAAATTTTTTTTTAGTTACTTTGGAAAAAAAAAATTTTTTTTAGTTACTTTGGAAAAAAAAATTTTTTTTTAGTTACTTTGGAAAAAAAATATTTTTTTAGTTACTTTGGAAAAAAAAATATTTTTTTAGTTACTTTGGAAAAAAAATATTTTTTTAGTTACTTTGGAAAAAAAAATATTTTTTTAGTTACTTTGGAAAAAAAATATTTTTTTAGTTACTTTGGAAAAAAAGTTACTTTTTTAGTTACTTTGGAAAAAAAAATATTTTTTTAGTTTCTTTGGAAAAAAAGTTACTTTTTTAGTTACTTTGGAAAAAAAAATATTTTTTTAGTTACTTTGGAAAAAAAAATATTTTTTTAGTTACTTTGGAAAAAAAAATATTTTTTTAGTTACTTTGGAAAAAAAAATTTTTTTTTAGTTACTTTGGAAAAAAACAATTTTTTTTAGTTACTTTGGAAAAAAAAATATTTTTTTAGTTACTTTGGAAAAAAAGTTACTTTTTTAGTTACTTTGGAAAAAAAAATATTTTTTTAGTTACTTTGGAAAAAAAGTTACTTTTTTAGTTACTTTGGAAAAAAAAATATTTTTTTAGTTACTTTGGAAAAAAAAATATTTTTTTTGTTACTTTGGAAAAGAAAATATTTTTTTAGTTACTTTGGAAAAAAAAAAATTTTTTTAGTTACTTTGGAAAAAATTTTTTTTTTTTAGTTACTTTGGAAAAAAAAATATTTTTTTAGTTTCTTTGGAAAAAAAAATATTTTTTTAGTTACTTTGGGAAAAAAAATATTTTTTTAGTTACTTTGGAAAAAAAAATATTTTTTTAGTTACTTTGGAAAAAAAGTTACTTTTTAGTTTCTTTGGAAAAAAAAATATTTTTTTAGTTACTTTGGAAAAAAAAATATTTTTTTAGTTACTTTGGAAAAAAAAATATTTTTTTAGTTACTTTGGAAAAAAAATATTTTTTTAGTTACTTTGGAAAAAAAAATATTTTTTTAGTTACTTTGGAAAAAAAAATATTTTTTTAGTTACTTTGGAAAAAAAGTTACTTTTTTAGTTACTTTGGAAAAAAAAATATTTTTTTAGTTACTTTGGAAAAAAAAATATTTTTTTTGTTACTTTGGAAAAAAAAAAAAATTTTTTGTTACTTTGGAAAAAAAAAAATTTTTTTAGTTACTTTGGAAAAAAAGTTACTTTTTTAGTTACTTTGGAAAAAAAAATATTTTTTAGTTACTTTGGAAAAAAAAATATTTTTTTTGTTACTTTGGAAAAAAAAATATTTTTTTAGTTACTTTGGAAAAAAAAATA
This sequence comes from Melanostigma gelatinosum, assembly GCF_949748355.1. Taxonomy (NCBI): domain Eukaryota; kingdom Metazoa; phylum Chordata; class Actinopteri; order Perciformes; family Zoarcidae; genus Melanostigma; species Melanostigma gelatinosum. Next base: position 102,184 of record NW_027635208.1, on the reverse strand, counting down.
TTTTTTTAGTTACTTTGGAAAAAAAATTTTTTTTTTAGTTACTTTGGAAAAAAAAATATTTTTTTAGTTACTTTGGAAAAAAAAATTTTTTTTTAGTTACTTTGGAAAAAAAAATATTTTTTTAGTTACTTTGGAAAAAAAAATATTTTTTTAGTTACTTTGGAAAAAAAAATATTTTTTTAGTTACTTTGGAAAAAAAGTTACTTTTTTAGTTACTTTGGAAAAAAAAATATTTTTTTAGTTACTTTGGAAAAAAAATATATTTTTTTTGTTACTTTGGAAAAAAAAATATTTTTTTAGTTACTTTGGAAAAAAAAATTTTTTTTAGTTACTTTGGAAAAAAACAATTTTTTTTAGTTACTTTGGAAAAAAAAATATTTTTTTAGTTACTTTGGAAAAAAAGTTACTTTTTTAGTTACTTTGGAAAAAAAAAATATTTTTTTAGTTACTTTGGAAAAAAAGTTACTTTTTTAGTTACTTTGGAAAAAAAATATTTTTTTAGTTACTTTGGAAAAAAAAATATTTTTTTAGTTACTTTGGAAAAAAAAATATTTTTTTTGTTACTTTGGAAAAAAACAATTTTTTTTGTTACTTTGGAAAAAAAAATATTTTTTTAGTCACTTTGGAAAAAAAGTTACTTTTTTAGTTACTTTGGAAAAAAAATATTTTTTTAGTTACTTTGGAAAAAAAAATATTTTTTTAGTTACTTTGGAAAAAAAAAAATTTTTTTAGTTACTTTGGAAAAAAAAAATTTTTTTTAGTTACTTTGGAAAAAAAGTTACTTTTTTAGTTACTTTGGAAAAAAAAATATTTTTTTAGTTTCTTTGGAAAAAAAGTTACTTTTTTAGTTACTTTGGAAAAAAAAAAATTTTTTTAGTTACTTTGGAAATTTTTTTTTTTTTTTAGTTACTTTGGAAAAAAACAATTTTTTTTAGTTACTTTGGAAAAAAAAATATTTTTTTAGTTACTTTGGAAAAAAAGTTACTTTTTTAGTTACTTTGGAAAAAAAAATATTTTTTTAGTTACTTTGGAAAAAAAGTTACTTTTTTAGTTACTTTGGAAAAAAAAATATTTTTTTAGTTACTTTGGAAAAAAAAATATTTTTTTTGTTACTTTGGAAAAAAAAATATTTTTTTAGTTACTTTGGAAAAAAAAAATTTTTTTTAGTTACTTTGGAAAAAAAAAATTTTTTTTAGTTACTTTGGAAAAAAATATATTTTTTTAGTTACTTTGGAAAAAAAGTTACTTTTTAGTTTCTTTGGAAAAAAAAATATTTTTTTAGTTACTTTGGAAAAAAAAATATTTTTTTAGTTACTTTGGAAAAAAAAATATTTTTTTAGTTACTTTGGAAAAAAAATATTTTTTTAGTTACTTTGGAAAAAAAAATATTTTTTTAGTTACTTTGGAAAAAAAAATATTTTTTTAGTTACTTTGGAAAAAAAGTTACTTTTTTAGTTACTTTGGAAAAAAAATATTTTTTTAGTTACTTTGGAAAAAAAAAAATTTTTTTTGTTACTTTGGAAAAAAAAAAATTTTTTTAGTTACTTTGGAAAAAAAAATATTTTTTTAGTTACTTTGGAAAAAAAGTTACTTTTTTAGTTACTTTGGAAAAAAAAATATTTTTTTAGTTACTTTGGAAAAAAAAATATTTTTTTTGTTACTTTGGAAAAAAAAATATTTTTTTAGTTACTTTGGAAAAAAAAAAAATTTTTTAGTTACTTTGGAAAAAAAATTTTTTTTTAGTTACTTTGGAAAAAAAAATATTTTTTTAGTTTCTTTGGAAAAAAAAATATTTTTTTAGTTACTTTGGAAAAAAAAATATTTTTTTAGTTACTTTGGAAAAAAAATTTTTTTTAGTTTCTTTGCAAAAAAAAATTTTTTTTTAGTTACTTTGGAAAAAAAAATATTTTTTTAGTTACTTTGGAAAAAAAATATTTTTTTAGTTACTTTGGAAAAAAAAATATTTTTTTAGTTACTTTGGAAAAAAAAAATTTTTTTTAGTTACTTTGGAAAAAAAAATATTTTTTTAGTTACTTTGGAAAAAAAAATATTTTTTTAGTTACTTTGGAAAAAAAATATTTTTTTAGTTACTTTGGAAAAAAAGTTACTTTTTTAGTTACTTTGGAAAAAAAAATATTTTTTTAGTTACTTTGGAAAAAAAAATATTTTTTTTGTTACTTTGGAAAAAAAAATATTTTTTTAGTTACTTTGGAAAAAAAAATTTTTTTTAGTTACTTTGGAAAAAAACAATTTTTTTTCGTTACTTTGGAAAAAAAAATATTTTTTTAGTTACTTTGGAAAAAAAGTTACTTTTTTAGTTACTTTGGAAAAAAAAATATTTTTTTAGTTACTTTGGAAAAAAAGTTACTTTTGTGGAAGTGTGTAAATGAGACGAACAGACAGGAGTATGGAGTCTCTGAGATTTACTTCCAAACAAAATCAAACGCATACAGGTACAGGTGTGTTCCTATGTACCCTCTCAGGCTCCGCCCCTTACCACCCAACCAGTGTCCATTCTGAGGTGAGATGCCTCCATCTAGTGTTCACCACACAGGCCCCCCCAGAACCTTCAGAATTGACAGCATGTGCAAAACATTACATTATCCCCGTACAAACCCCCCAAACAACATTACACCCAGTATCAATAGTCTCTCTCAGGAGGTCTGACCCTGCGGCCATAACGGCTATATTTCACAGTCACAGGCAACTCGGCAGGGGCAGGGGTTGGGGCAGGAGGGCGTCCCCGTCGTCGACGGGGACCAGTAGGGGTCCCGACGGACGGGGGGCCTGGGACAGGTGCAGACTTAGGTGGCCGGCCGCGACGTGGGGCTTGAGCCAGTTCCACAGGCTCGTCTGGAACCACATGGGCAGGCTTAAGACGGTCGACCGAAATCAGCTCCTTTTTCCCCCCCCTGTCCACGACAAAACTCTTCGGGCCCGCCTCAAGGACACGGAAAGGCCCGTCGTAGGGAGCCTGCAGTGGAGAACGGTGAGCCTCATGACGGATAAACACATAGCTGGCAGCCATCAGGTCCTTTGGGATGTAGGACTGCGGAAGGCAGTGATGTGTAGGAACCGGGGCCAAAGCACTCGCTGCATCCCGGAAGGTGGACTGGTGAGCTGCAATGGACCAAGGAGTAGAGGAACTCGGGAGGAACTCCCCAGGGACCCTCAGAGGTTGACCGAAAACCAGCTCTGCCGAAGAGGCCTGCAGGTCTTCTTTGGGGGCGGAACGCAGGCCCAACATCACCCATGGCAGACGGTCGATCCAATTGCTGTCTGTGAGAGAGGCCCGGAGAGCAGCCTTCATGGAGCGATGGAAACGTTCACACATTCCGTTGGCCTTCGGGTTATATGCCGTGGTGCGGTGGAGTTTCACACCCAGTCTCTCTGCCACTGCATTCCACAGCTCAGAGGTGAACTGAGAACCCCGGTCAGAAGTCAGGTCTAATGGGGTGCCCAAGCGGGTCACCCAAGCAGAGATGAACGCCCGAGCCACTTCTGCAGCCATTGTGGATGACAGAGGAACAACCTCCGGCCACCTGGTGGTCCTGTCCACCATAGTGAGGAGGTGAGTGAAACCCTGAGACGGGGGAAGTGGGCCCACCAGGTCCACGTGGACATGGTCAAACCGCCTCTCCGGAATGAGAAACGGCTCCAGGGGGGCCTTAGTGTGACGGTGTATCTTGGCCCGCTGACACGCCACACAGGAGGCTGCCCATTGCCTAATGTCCTTTCTTAGGCCTGGCCAGACGAACTTGGCCCCCACCAGCTTCACCGACGCCCTCACCCCCGGGTGTGAAAGGCCATGCATGGTGTCGAACACCCGTCGTCGCCAGTCAGTCGGAACCATGGGCCGAGGCCGGCCAGTGGAAACGTCGCAGAGGAGCATGGCGCCGCTGTCCTGAAACGCCACATCCTCCAGTCGCAGTCCCGTCACAGCTGTCCTGAAAGCCTGAAGGTCCATGTCCGTGAGCTGGTCAGCGGCCATGGCTGCATAATCAATGCCCAGGTGCACAGGGCTGACCTGTGCCCGGGAGAGGCAGTCCGCCACCTGGTTGTATTTACCAGCCACGTGTTGAATGTCCGTAGTGTACTCCGATATGGCGGAAAGTTGGCGCTGTTGACGCCCCGACCACGGCTCTGTGATCTTGGCCATGGCAAAAGTCAGGGGCTTGTGATCAACGAACACTGTGAACCCCCGGCCCTCCAGCAGGAACCTGAAATGACGTATGGCGAGGAAGAGGGCCAGGAGCTCCCTGTCAAACGTGCTATACTTCCTCTCGTTGTCCCGCAACTTCTTGCTGAAAAAGGCCAGGGGCTGCCAGGCGCCAGCCACCCACTGCTCACACACCGCCCCGACTGCGTAATCGGAGGCATCCGTTGTGAGAGCTATAGGAGCAGCCGGCGATGGGTGTGCCAGCATGGCAGCGTTGGCCAGAGCCCTCTTGGAGTTCTCGAATGCCAGGACCCGCTCCGGGGACCAGTCCACGTCCTCGCTGTCTTTCTTCCCCTTTAACGCCTCGTACAGGGGACTCATCAGGTGAGCCGCATGGGGTAGAAAACGATTGTAAAAGTTCACCATTCCTAGATACTCCTGGAGAGGCTTAGCGGTGAGGGGGCGGGGGAAAACAACAATAGCCTCCACCTTGGCGGGTAGAGGAACAGCCCCCTGGGGGGAGACACGATGTCCCAGGAAATCCATTGCCGGCAGGCCAAACTGACATTTGGCCGGGTTCACAATTAATCCATGCTCGTTGAGCCGCTCGAATAATTGCTGGAGATGTCTCCGATGCTCCTCTGCCGATGTGCTGGCTACGAGGATGTCATCCAGATAAACGAACAAAAACGACATACCCCGCAGAACGGAATCCATAAGCCGCTGAAAAGTCTGTGCTGCCCCTTTAAGGCCAAATGGCATCCGCAGGAATTCAAACAGCCCAAACGGGGTGATAACGGCGGTCTTGGGAATATCGAGTGGGTGGACCGGCACCTGGTGGTAGCCACGCACCAAATCTATTTTAGAATAGATAGTGGCTCCCGCCAGGTGGACAGAAAAATCCTGGATGTGTGGAACCGGGTACCGGTCAGGCGTGGTAATATTATTTAAGCGCCGGAAATCACCACACGGGCGCCACTTACCGTCCGCCTTGGGGACCATGTGGAGAGGAGATGCCCAGGGACTATTAGAACGGCGCACAATGCCAAGCCGCTCCATTGTGGAGAACTCCTCCTTGGCTATTGCCAGTTTAACAGCGTCCAGGCGGCGTGCTCGTGCAAAAACTGGCGGCCCAACAGTTGTGATGTAGTGTTCCACACCATGCTTGGCGACAGCGGCAGAGAAGGCGGGGACAGTCAGGGCAGGGAAATCAGAGAGGAGACGCTGGTACGCATCCCCGGTGGCAAGCATATTGGCCAGGGCAGGCGGCCCTGGACCCCCCAGTGTGCACGGATATGTGTCAAAGGACACAGAGTCAATCAGCCGACGATTCGCAACGTCCACTAACAGTCTGTGGGCACACAGAAAATCCGCGCCCAGTATAGGCACCGACACTGAAGCAATAATAAATTCCCACTCAAACTGATGTCCATTGAAACACACCTTGACATACCTGGTGCAAAATGTACGAATGGAAGTCCCATTAGCCGCATCCAGCGGTGGTCCATGTGCATTTCCCAAAGCGTCCACGGCCGATGCAGGTAGGATGCTCCTCTGTGCCCCCGAATCCACCAGCAGACGCCGACCAGAAGACGTGTCCTCAATAAACAGCAGCTCATTGATGACGCCAGCGCTCATAGCCGCTAACGAGCGCCGGCTCTGGCGTTTCCCTGGTTGCCATAACAACATGGTGGAATACAGCGCTTTGCTTTGGAGCCAAAACGGCGATGATAATAACACAGCCCGCTGTCCTCTCTTTGCGCCTGATCCCTGCGCTCGGACGACCGGCCCGACACAGCAGCAACAGTTTGCTCGGGGTCTGACACCGCAGCCACATATTGACGAGAGGCCAGCAGTATCCTGTCTGCCTCCTCTGCCAGCCCACGGTAATCCTTGGTGCGCACAAACGGCGAGGTGGCCAACGCCGTGCGCACCGGCGTCGGGAGCTGCCGTAGGAACAGTTGGACAAAAAGAAAGGCGGTGTCACCTGAACCGAGCAGTGCCAACATATTCTCCATTAGTTCAGTAGGTTTGCTGTCCCCCAATCCGTTGAGTGACAGCAGGCGATCTGCGCGCTCCTCGTCCGATAGCTGAAACAAGCGCAACAGCTGTGTTTTGAGAGCGTTGTATTTCCCCAATGCCGGTGGATCTCTCAGCAATCCCATCATCCGGCGAGTAGTGGAGGAATCCAACGCCGCCACCACATGATAGTATTTAGTATCCTCCACCCTGATCCCGCGGAGGTGAAACTGCGCCTCAATATGTTGGAACCACGGGCTGGGTCATGCTGCCAAAACTCGGGCAACTTGACTGTCGCTGCATACACGGCAGGAGCGACAGCAGCTGCGTTACCCTCACTATCTGACATTGTTCAGCTCACGTTAGGGTCACCACTGTGGAAGTGTGTAAATGAGACGAACAGACAGGAGTATGGAGTCTCTGAGATTTACTTCCAAACAAAATCAAACGCATACAGGTACAGGTGTGTTCCTATGTACCCTCTCAGGCTCCGCCCCTTACCACCCAACCAGTGTCCATTCTGAGGTGAGATGCCTCCATCTAGTGTTCACCACACTTTTTTAGTTACTTTGGAAAAAAAAATATTTTTTTAGTTACTTTGGAAAAAAAAATATTTTTTTAGTTACTTTGGAAAAAAAGTTACTTTTTTAGTTACTTTGGAAAAAAAAATATTTTTTTAGTTACTTTGGAAAAAAAAATATTTTTTTTGTTACTTTGGAAAAAAAAATATTTTTTTAGTTACTTTGGAAAAAAAAATATTTTTTTAGTTACTTTGGAAAAAAACAATTTTTTTTGTTACTTTGGAAAAAAAAATATTTTTTTAGTCACTTTGGAAAAAAAGTTACTTTTTTAGTTACTTTGGAAAAAAAAATATTTTTTTAGTTACTTTGGAAAAAAAAATATTTTTTTAGTTACTTTGGAAAAAAAAATATTTTTTTAGTTACTTTGGAAAAAAAAATATTTTTTTAGTTACTTTGGAAAAAAAGTTACTTTTTAGTTTCTTTGGAAAAAAAAATATTTTTTTAGTTACTTTGGAAAAAAAAATATTTTTTTAGTTACTTTGGAAAAAAAAATATTTTTTTAGTTACTTTGGAAAAAAAATATTTTTTTAGTTACTTTGGAAAAAAAAATATTTTTTTAGTTACTTTGGAAAAAAATATATTTTTTTAGTTACTTTGGAAAAAAAGTTACTTTTTTAGTTACTTTGGAAAAAAATATATTTTTTTAGTTACTTTGGAAAAAAAAAAATTTTTTTAGTTACTTTGGAAAAAAAAAATTTTTTTTAGTTACTTTGGAAAAAAAAATTTTTTTTAGTTACTTTGGAAAAAAAAATATTTTTTTAGTTACTTTGGAAAAAAAAATATTTTTTTAGTTACTTTGGAAAAAAAAATATTTTTTTAGTTACTTTGGAAAAAAAATATTTTTTTAGTTACTTTGGAAAAAAAAATATTTTTTTAGTTACTTTGGAAAAAAAGTTACTTTTTTAGTTACTTTGGAAAAAAAAATATTTTTTTAGTTACTTTGGAAAAAAAGTTACTTTTTTAGTTACTTTGGAAAAAAAAATATTTTTTTAGTTACTTTGGAAAAAAAAATATTTTTTTTGTTACTTTGGAAAAAAAAAATATTTTTTTAGTTACTTTGGAAAAAAAAATAATTTTTTAGTTACTTTGGAAAAAAAAAATTTTTTTTAGTTACTTTGGAAAAAAAATTTTTTTTTAGTTTCTTTGGAAAAAAAATATTTTTTTAGTTACTTTGGAAAAAAAAAATTTTTTTTGGTTACTTTGGAAAAAAAAATATTTTTTTAGTTACTTTGGAAAAAAAGTTACTTTTTTAGTTACTTTGGAAAAAAAAATATTTTTTTAGTTACTTTGGAAAAAAAGTTACTTTTTTAGTTACTTTGGAAAAAAAGTTACTTTTTTAGTTACTTTGGAAAAAAAAATATTTTTTTAGTTTCTTTGCAAAAAAAAATATTTTTTTAGTTACTTTGGAAAAAAAAATATTTTTTTAGTTACTTTGGAAAAAAAAATATTTTTTTAGTTACTTTGGAAAAAAAAATATTTTTTTAGTTACTTTGGAAAAAAAGTTACTTTTTAAGTTACTTTGGAAAAAAAAAAAAAAATTTAGTTTCTTTGCAAAAAAAAATTTTTTTTTAGTTACTTTGGAAAAAAAAAAATTTTTTTAGTTACTTTGGAAAAAAAAAAATTTTTTTAGTTACTTTGGAAAAAAAAATATTTTTTTAGTTACTTTGGAAAAAAAAATATTTTTTTAGTTACTTTGGAAAAAAAAATATTTTTTTAGTTACTTTGGAAAAAAAAATATATTTTTAGTTACTTTGGAAAAAAAGTTACTTTTTTAGTTACTTTGGAAAAAAAATATTTTTTTAGTTTCTTTGGAAAAAAAGTTACTTTTTTAGTTACTTTGGAAAAAAATATATATTTTTAGTTACTTTGGAAAAAAAAAAATTTTTTTAGTTACTTTGGAAAAAAAAATTTTTTTTAGTTACTTTGGAAAAAAATATATTTTTTTAGTTACTTTGGAAAAAAAGTTACTTTTTTAGTTACTTTGGAAAAAAAAATATTTTTTTAGTTACTTTGGAAAAAAAGTTATTTTTTTAGTTACTTTGGAAAAAAAAATATTTTTTTAGTTACTTTGGAAAAAAAAATATTTTTTTGTTACTTTGGAAAAAAAAAATATTTTTTTAGTTACTTTGGAAAAAAAGTTACTTTTTTAGTTACTTTGGAAAAAAAAAATTTTTTTTAGTTTCTTTGCAAAAAAAAATTTTTTTTTAGTTACTTTGGAAAAAAAAAAAATTTTTTAGTTACTTTGGAAAAAAAAATATTTTTTTAGTTACTTTGGAAAAAAAATATTTTTTTAGTTACTTTGGAAAAAAAAATATTTTTTTAGTTACTTTGGAAAAAAATATATTTTTTTAGTTACTTTGGAAAAAAAAATATTTTTTTAGTTACTTTGGAAAAAAAAATATTTTTTTAGTTACTTTGGAAAAAAAGTTACTTTTTTAGTTACTTTGGAAAAAAAAATATTTTTTTAGTTTCTTTGGAAAAAAAGTTACTTTTTTAGTTACTTTGGAAAAAAAAATATTTTTTTAGTTACTTTGGAAAAAAAAAATTTTTTTTAGTTACTTTGGAAAAAAAAATATTTTTTTAGTTACTTTGGAAAAAAAAAAATTTTTTTAGTTACTTTGGAAAAAAACAATTTTTTTTAGTTACTTTGGAAAAAAAAAAATTTTTTTAGTTACTTTGGAAAAAAAGTTACTTTTTTAGTTACTTTGGAAAAAAAAATATTTTTTTAGTTACTTTGGAAAAAAAGTTACTTTTTTAGTTACTTTGGAAAAAAAAATATTTTTTTAGTTACTTTGGAAAAAAAAATATTTTTTTTGTTACTTTGGAAAAAAAAATATTTTTTTAGTTACTTTGGAAAAAAAAAAATTTTTTTAGTTACTTTGGAAAAAAAATTTTTTTTTTTAGTTACTTTGGAAAAAAAAATATTTTTTTAGTTACTTTGGAAAAAAAAATATTTTTTTAGTTACTTTGGAAAAAAAAATATTTTTTTAGTTACTTTGGAAAAAAAGTTACTTTTTAGTTTCTTTGCAAAAAAAAATATTTTTTTAGTTACTTTGGAAAAAAAAATATTTTTTTAGTTACTTTGGAAAAAAAAATATTTTTTTAGTTACTTTGGAAAAAAAATATTTTTTTAGTTACTTTGGAAAAAAAAATATTTTTTTAGTTACTTTGGAAAAAAAAATATTTTTTTAGTTACTTTGGAAAAAAAGTTACTTTTTTAGTTACTTTGGAAAAAAAAATATTTTTTTAGTTACTTTGGAAAAAAAAATATTTTTTTTGTTACTTTGGAAAAAAAAAAAAAAATTTAGTTACTTTGGAAAAAAAAATATTTTTTTAGTTACTTTGGAAAAAAAGTTACTTTTTTAGTTACTTTGGAAAAAAAAATATTTTTTAGTTACTTTGGAAAAAAAAATATTTTTTTTGTTACTTTGGAAAAAAAAATATTTTTTTAGTTACTTTGGAAAAAAAAAAATTTTTTTAGTTACTTTGGAAAAAAAAAATTTTTTTAGTTACTTTGGAAAAAAAAATATTTTTTTAGTTTCTTTGGAAAAAAAAATATTTTTTTAGTTACTTTGGAAAAAAAAATATTTTTTTAGTTACTTTGGAAAAAAAAAAAATTTTTAGTTTCTTTGCAAAAAAATTTTTTTTTTTAGTTACTTTGGAAAAAAAAATATTTTTTTAGTTACTTTGGAAAAAAAAATATTTTTTTAGTTACTTTGGAAAAAAAAATATTTTTTTAGTTACTTTGGAAAAAAAAAATTTTTTTTAGTTACTTTGGAAAAAAAAATATTTTTTTAGTTACTTTGGAAAAAAAAATATTTTTTTAGTTACTTTGGAAAAAAAAATATTTTTTTAGTTACTTTGGAAAAAAAGTTACTTTTTTAGTTACTTTGGAAAAAAAAATATTTTTTTAGTTACTTTGGAAAAAAAAATATTTTTTTTGTTACTTTGGAAAAAAAAATATTTTTTTAGTTACTTTGGAAAAAAAAAAATTTTTTAGTTACTTTGGAAAAAAACAATTTTTTTTAGTTACTTTGGAAAAAAAATATTTTTTTAGTTACTTTGGAAAAAAAGTTACTTTTTTAGTTACTTTGGAAAAAAAAATATTTTTTTAGTTACTTTGGAAAAAAAGTTACTTTTTTAGTTACTTTGGAAAAAAAAATATTTTTTTAGTTACTTTGGAAAAAAAAATATTTTTTTAGTTACTTTGGAAAAAAAGTTACTTTTTTAGTTACTTTGGAAAAAAAAATATTTTTTTAGTTACTTTGGAAAAAAAAATATTTTTTTTGTTACTTTGGAAAAAAAAATATTTTTTTAGTTACTTTGGAAAAATTTTTTTTTTTTTAGTTACTTTGGAAAAAAACAATTTTTTTTGTTACTTTGGAAAAAAAAATATTTTTTTAGTCACTTTGGAAAAAAAGTTACTTTTTTAGTTACTTTGGAAAAAAAATATTTTTTTAGTTACTTTGGGAAAAAAAATATTTTTTTAGTTACTTTGGAAAAAAAAATATTTTTTTAGATACTTTGGAAAAAAAAATTTTTTTTTAGTTACTTTGGAAAAAAAGTTACTTTTTTAGTTACTTTGGAAAAAAAATATTTTTTTAGTTTCTTTGGAAAAAAAGTTACTTTTTTAGTTACTTTGGAAAAAAAAATATTTTTTTAGTTACTTTGGAAAAAAAAAAATGTTTTTAGTTACTTTGGAAAAAACGTTACTTTTTTAGTTACTTTGGAAAAAAAAATATTTTTTTAGTTACTTTGGAAAAAAAGTTACTTTTTTAGTTACTTTGGAAAAAAAAATATTTTTTTAGTTACTTTGGAAAAAAAAATATTTTTTTTGTTACTTTGGAAAAAAAAATATTTTTTTAGTTACTTTGGAAAAAAAAAATTTTTTTAGTTACTTTGGAAAAAATTTTTTTTTTTTAGTTACTTTGGAAAAAAAAATATTTTTTTAGTTTCTTTGGAAAAAAAAATATTTTTTTAGTTACTTTGGAAAAAAAAATATTTTTTTAGTTACTTTGGAAAAAAAAATATTTTTTTAGTTACTTTGGAAAAAAAAATATTTTTTTAGTTACTTTGGAAAAAAAGTTACTTTTTAGTTTCTTTGGAAAAAAAAATATTTTTTTAGTTACTTTGGAAAAAAAAATATTTTTTTAGTTACTTTGGAAAAAAAAATATTTTTTTAGTTACTTTGGAAAAAAAATATTTTTTTAGTTACTTTGGAAAAAAAAAATATTTTTTTAGTTACTTTGGAAAAAAAAATATTTTTTTAGTTACTTTGGAAAAAAAGTTACTTTTTTAGTTACTTTGGAAAAAAAAATATTTTTTTAGTTACTTTGGAAAAAAAAATATTTCTTTTGTTACTTTGGAAAAAAAAAAATTTTTTTAGTTACTTTGGAAAAAAAAATATTTTTTTAGTTACTTTGGAAAAAAAGTTACTTTTTTAGTTACTTTGGAAAAAAAAATATTTTTTTAGTTACTTTGGAAAAAAAAATATTTTTTTTGTTACTTTGGAAAAAAAAATATTTTTTTAGTTACTTTGGAAAAAAAAAATTTTTTTTAGTTACTTTGGAAAAAAAATATTTTTTTAGTTACTTTGGAAAAAAAAAATATTTTTTTAGTTTCTTTGGAAAAAAAAATATTTTTTTAGTTACTTTGGAAAAAAAAATATTTTTTTAGTTACTTTGGAAAAAAAAATTTTTTTTAGTTTCTTTGCAAAAAAAATTTTTTTTTTAGTTACTTTGGAAAAAAATATATTTTTTTAGTTACTTTGGAAAAAAAAATATTTTTTTAGTTACTTTGGAAAAAAAAATATTTTTTTAGTTACTTTGGAAAAAAAAATTTTTTTTAGTTACTTTGGAAAAAAAAATATTTTTTTAGTTACTTTGGAAAAAAAAAATTTTTTTAGTTACTTTGGAAAAAAAAATATTTTTTTAGTTACTTTGGAAAAAAAAATTTTTTTTAGTTTCTTTGCAAAAAAAATTTTTTTTTTAGTTACTTTGGAAAAAAAAATATTTTTTTAGTTACTTTGGAAAAAAAAATATTTTTTTAGTTACTTTGGAAAAAAAAATATTTTTTTAGTTACTTTGGAAAAAAAAAAATTTTTTTAGTTACTTTGGAAAAAAAAATATTTTTTTAGTTACTTTGGAAAAAAAAATATTTTTTTAGTTACTTTGGAAAAAAAAATATTTTTTTAGTTACTTTGGAAAAAAAGTTACTTTTTTAGTTACTTTGGAAAAAAAAATATTTTTTTAGTTACTTTGGAAAAAAAAATATTTTTTTTGTTACTTTGGAAAAAAAAATATTTTTTTAGTTACTTTGGAAAAAAAATATTTTTTTAGTTACTTTGGAAAAAAACAATTTTTTTTAGTTACTTTGGAAAAAAAAATATTTTTTTAGTTACTTTGGAAAAAAAGTTACTTTTTTAGTTACTTTGGAAAAAAAAATATTTTTTTAGTTACTTTGGAAAAAAAGTTACTTTTTTAGTTACTTTGGAAAAAAAAATATTTTTTTAGTTACTTTGGAAAAAAAAATATTTTTTTAGTTACTTTGGAAAAAAAGTTACTTTTTTAGTTACTTTGGAAAAAAAAATATTTTTTTAGTTACTTTGGAAAAAAAAATATTTTTTTTGTTACTTTGGAAAAAAAAATATTTTTTTAGTTACTTTGGAAAATTTTTTTTTTTTTTAGTTACTTTGGAAAAAACAATTTTTTTTGTTACTTTGGAAAAAAAAATATTTTTTTAGTCACTTTGGAAAAAAAGTTACTTTTTTAGTTACTTTGGAAAAAAAATATTTTTTTAGTTACTTTGGAAAAAAAATATTTTTTTAGTTACTTTGGAAAAAAAAATATTTTTTTAGTTACTTTGGAAAAAAAAAATTTTTTTTAGTTACTTTGGAAAAAAAGTTACTTTTTTAGTTACTTTGGAAAAAAAATATTTTTTTAGTTTCTTTGGAAAAAAAGTTACTTTTTTAGTTACTTTGGAAAAAAAAATATTTTTTTAGTTACTTTGGAAAAAAAATTTTTTTTTTAGTTACTTTGGAAAAAAACAATTTTTTTTAGTTACTTTGGAAAAAAAAATATTTTTTTAGTTACTTTGGAAAAAACGTTACTTTTTTAGTTACTTTGGAAAAAAAAATATTTTTTTAGTTACTTTGGAAAAAAAGTTACTTTTTTAGTTACTTTGGAAAAAAAAATATTTTTTTAGTTACTTTGGAAAAAAAAATATTTTTTTTGTTACTTTGGAAAAAAAAATATTTTTTTAGTTACTTTGGAAAAAAAAAATTTTTTTTAGTTACTTTGGAAAAAATTTTTTTTTTTTAGTTACTTTGGAAAAAAAAATATTTTTTTAGTTTCTTTGGAAAAAAAAATATTTTTTTAGTTACTTTGGAAAAAAAAATATTTTTTTAGTTACTTTGGAAAAAAAAATATTTTTTTAGTTACTTTGGAAAAAAAAATATTTTTTTAGTTACTTTGGAAAAAAAGTTACTTTTTAGTTTCTTTGGAAAAAAAAATATTTTTTTAGTTACTTTGGAAAAAAAAATATTTTTTTAGTTACTTTGGAAAAAAAAATATTTTTTTAGTTACTTTGGAAAAAAAATATTTTTTTAGTTACTTTGGAAAAAAAAATATTTTTTTAGTTACTTTGGAAAAAAAAATATTTTTTTAGTTACTTTGGAAAAAAAGTTACTTTTTTAGTTACTTTGGAAAAAAAATATTTTTTTAGTTACTTTGGAAAAAAAAATATTTTTTTTGTTACTTTGGAAAAAAAAAAATTTTTTTAGTTACTTTGGAAAAAAAAATATTTTTTTAGTTACTTTGGAAAAAAAGTTACTTTTTTAGTTACTTTGGAAAAAAAAATATTTTTTTAGTTACTTTGGAAAAAAAAATATTTTTTTTGTTACTTTGGAAAAAAAAATATTTTTTTAGTTACTTTGGAAAAAAAAATTTTTTTTAGTTACTTTGGAAAAAAAAAATTTTTTTAGTTACTTTGGAAAAAAAAAATATTTTTTTAGTTTCTTTGGAAAAAAAAATATTTTTTTAGTTACTTTGGAAAAAAAATATATTTTTTTAGTTACTTTGGAAAAAAATTTTTTTTTTAGTTTCTTTGCAAAAAAAATTTTTTTTTTAGTTACTTTGGAAAAAAAAATTTTTTTTTAGTTACTTTGGAAAAAAAAATATTTTTTTAGTTACTTTGGAAAAAAAAATATTTTTTTAGTTACTTTGGAAAAAAAGTTACTTTTTTAGTTACTTTGGAAAAAAAAATATTTTTTTAGTTACTTTGGAAAAAAAAATATTTTTTTTGTTACTTTGGAAAAAAAAATATTTTTTTAGTTACTTTGGAAAAAAAATTTTTTTTTAGTTACTTTGGAAAAAAAAATTTTTTTTTAGTTACTTTGGAAAAAAAAATATTTTTTTAGTTACTTTGGAAAAAAAGTTACTTTTTTAGTTACTTTGGAAAAAAAAATATTTTTTTAGTTACTTTGGAAAAAAAGTTACTTTTTTAGTTACTTTGGAAAAAAAAATATTTTTTTAGTTACTTTGGAAAAAAAAATATTTTTTTAGTTACTTTGGAAAAAAAAATATTTTTTTAGTTACTTTGGAAAAAAAAATATTTTTTTAGTTACTTTGGAAAAAAAAATATTTTTTTAGTTACTTTGGAAAAAAAGTTACTTTTTAGTTTCTTTGGAAAAAAAAATATTTTTTTAGTTACTTTGGAAAAAAAAATATTTTTTTAGTTTCTTTGGAAAAAAAAATATTTTTTTAGTTACTTTGGAAAAAAAAATATTTTTTTAGTTACTTTGGAAAAAAAAATATTTTTTTAGTTACTTTGGAAAAAAAAATATTTTTTTAGTTACTTTGGAAAAAAAGTTACTTTTTAGTTTCTTTGGAAAAAAAAATATTTTTTTAGTTACTTTGGAAAAAAAAATATTTTTTTAGTTACTTTGGAAAAAAAAATATTTTTTTAGTTACTTTGGAAAAAAAATATTTTTTTAGTTACTTTGGAAAAAAAAATATTTTTTTAGTTACTTTGGAAAAAAAAATATTTTTTTAGTTACTTTGGAAAAAAAGTTACTTTTTTAGTTACTTTGGAAAAAAAAATATTTTTTTAGTTACTTTGGAAAAAAAAATATTTTTTTTGTTACTTTGGAAAAAAAAAATTTTTTTTAGTTACTTTGGAAAAAAAAATATTTTTTTAGTTACTTTGGAAAAAAAGTTACTTTTTTAGTTACTTTGGAAAAAAAATATTTTTTTAGTTACTTTGGAAAAAAAAATATTTTTTTTGTTACTTTGGAAAAAAAAATATTTTTTTAGTTACTTTGGAAAAAAAAAATTTTTTTTAGTTACTTTGGAAAAAAAAAATTTTTTTAGTTACTTTGGAAAAAAAAAATATTTTTTTAGTTTCTTTGGAAAAAAAAATATTTTTTTAGTTACTTTGGAAAAAAAAATATTTTTTTAGTTACTTTGGAAAAAAAAAATTTTTTTAGTTTCTTTGCAAAAAATAATTTTTTTTTTAGTTACTTTGGAAAAAAAAATATTTTTTTAGTTACTTTGGAAAAAAAAATATTTTTTTAGTTACTTTGGAAAAAAAAATATTTTTTTAGTTACTTTGGAAAAAAAGTTACTTTTTTAGTTACTTTGGAAAAAAAAATATTTTTTTAGTTACTTTGGAAAAAAAAATATTTTTTTTGTTACTTTGGAAAAAAAAAATTTTTTTAGTTACTTTGGAAAAAAAAAATTTTTTTAGTTACTTTGGAAAAAAACAATTTTTTTTAGTTACTTTGGAAAAAAAAATATTTTTTTAGTTACTTTGGAAAAAAAGTTACTTTTTTAGTTACTTTGGAAAAAAAAATATTTTTTTAGTTACTTTGGAAAAAAAGTTACTTTTTTAGTTACTTTGGAAAAAAAAATATTTTTTTAGTTACTTTGGAAAAAAAAATATTTTTTTAGTTACTTTGGAAAAAAAGTTACTTTTTTAGTTACTTTGGAAAAAAAATATTTTTTTAGTTACTTTGGAAAAAAAAATATTTTTTTAGTTACTTTGGAAAAAAAAATATTTTTTTAGTTACTTTGGAAAAAAACAATTTTTTTTAGTTACTTTGGAAAAAAACAATTTTTTTTGTTACTTTGGAAAAAAAAAATATTTTTTTAGTCACTTTGGAAAAAAAGTTACTTTTTTAGTTACTTTGGAAAAAAAAATATTTTTTTAGTTACTTTGGAAAAAAAAATATTTTTTTAGTTACTTTGGAAAAAAAAATATTTTTTTAGTTACTTTGGAAAAAAAAATATTTTTTTAGTTACTTTGGAAAAAAAGTTACTTTTTAGTTTCTTTGGAAAAAAAAATATTTTTTTAGTTACTTTGGAAAAAAATATATTTTTTTAGTTACTTTGGAAAAAAAAATATTTTTTTAGTTACTTTGGAAAAAAAATATTTTTTTAGTTACTTTGGAAAAAAAAATATTTTTTTAGTTACTTTGGAAAAAAATATATTTTTTTAGTTACTTTGGAAAAAAAGTTACTTTTTTAGTTACTTTGGAAAAAAAAATATTTTTTTAGTTACTTTGGAAAAAAAAATATTTTTTTTGTTACTTTGGAAAAAAAAATATTTTTTTAGTTACTTTGGAAAAAAAAAATTTTTTTTAGTTACTTTGGAAAAAATTTTTTTTTTTAGTTACTTTGGAAAAAAAAAATTTTTTTTAGTTACTTTGGAAAAAAAAATATTTTTTTAGTTACTTTGGAAAAAAAAATATTTTTTTAGTTACTTTGGAAAAAAAATATTTTTTTAGTTACTTTGGAAAAAAAATATTTTTTTAGTTACTTTGGAAAAAAAGTTACTTTTTTAGTTACTTTGGAAAAAAAAATATTTTTTTAGTTACTTTGGAAAAAAAGTTACTTTTTTAGTTACTTTGGAAAAAAAAATATTTTTTTAGTTACTTTGGAAAAAAAAATATTTTTTTTGTTACTTTGGAAAAAAAAAATATTTTTTTAGTTACTTTGGAAAAAAAAAATTTTTTTAGTTACTTTGGAAAAAAAAAAATTTTTTAGTTACTTTGGAAAAAAAATTTTTTTTTAGTTTCTTTGGAAAAAAAAAAATTTTTTTAGTTACTTTGGAAAAAAATTTTTTTTTTTGGTTACTTTGGAAAAAAAAATATTTTTTTAGTTACTTTGGAAAAAAAGTTACTTTTTTAGTTACTTTGGAAAAAAAAATATTTTTTTAGTTACTTTGGAAAAAAAGTTACTTTTTTAGTTACTTTGGAAAAAAAGTTACTTTTTTAGTTACTTTGTAAAAAAAAAATTTTTTTTAGTTACTTTGGAAAAAAAAATATTTTTTTTGTTACTTTGGAAAAAAAAAATATTTTTTTAGTTACTTTGGAAAAAAAAATATTTTTTTAGTTTCTTTGCAAAAAAAAATATTTTTTTAGTTACTTTGGAAAAAAAAATATTTTTTTAGTTACTTTGGAAAAAAAAAAAATTTTTTAGTTACTTTGGAAAAAAAAAATTTTTTTTAGTTACTTTGGAAAAAAAGTTACTTTTTTAGTTACTTTGGAAAAAAAAAATTTTTTTTGTTTCTTTGCAAAAAAAAATTTTTTTTTAGTTACTTTGGAAAAAAAATTTTTTTTTAGTTACTTTGGAAAAAAAAATATTTTTTTAGTTACTTTGGAAAAAAAAAATTTTTTTAGTTACTTTGGAAAAAAAAAAATTTTTTTAGTTACTTTGGAAAAAAAAATATTTTTTTAGTTACTTTGGAAAAAAAAATATTTTTTTAGTTACTTTGGAAAAAAAAATATTTTTTTAGTTACTTTGGAAAAAAAAATATTTTTTTAGTTACTTTGGAAAAAAAAATATTTTTTTAGTTACTTTGGAAAAAAAAATATTTTTTTAGTTACTTTGGAAAAAAAGTTACTTTTTTAGTTACTTTGGAAAAAAAAATATTTTTTTAGTTTCTTTGGAAAAAAAGTTACTTTTTTAGTTACTTTGGAAAAAAAAATATTTTTTTAGTTACTTTGGAAAAAAAATTTTTTTTTTTGTTACTTTGGAAAAAAAAAAATTTTTTTAGTTACTTTGGAAAAATTTTTTTTTTTTTAGTTACTTTGGAAAAAAACAATTTTTTTAGTTACTTTGGAAAAAAAAATATTTTTTTAGTTACTTTGGAAAAAAAGTTACTTTTTTAGTTACTATGGAAAAAAAAATATTTTTTTAGTTACTTTGGAGAAAAAGTTACTTTTTTAGTTACTTTGGAAAAAAAAATATTTTTTTAGTTACTTTGGAAAAAAAAATATTTTTTTTGTTACTTTGGAAAAAAAAATTATTTTTTTAGTTACTTTGGAAAAAAAAAAATTTTTTTAGTTACTTTGGAAAAAAAAATATTTTTTTAGTTACTTTGGAAAAAAAGTTACTTTTTTAGTTACTTTGGAAAAAAAAATAATTTTTTAGTTTCTTTGCAAAAAAAAATTTTTTTTTAGTTACTTTGGAAAAAAATATTTTTTTTAGTTACTTTGGAAAAAAAAATATTTTTTTAGTTACTTTGGAAAAAAAAATATTTTTTTAGTTACTTTGGAAAAAAAAATATTTTTTTAGTTACTTTGGAAAAAAAAATATTTTTTTAGTTACTTTGGAAAAAAAAAAAATTTTTTAGTTACTTTGGAAAAAAAAATATTTTTTTAGTTACTTTGGAAAAAAAGTTACTTTTTTAGTTTCTTTGGAAAAAAAAATATTTTTTTAGTTTCTTTGGAAAAAAAGTTACTTTTTTAGTTACTTTGGAAAAAAAGTTACTTTTTTAGTTACTTTGGAAAAAAAAATATTTTTTTAGTTACTTTGGAAAAAAAGTTACTTTTTTAGTTACTTTGGAAAAAAAAATATTTTTTTAGTTACTTTGGAAAAAAAAATATTTTTTTTGTTACTTTGGAAAAAAAAAATATTTTTTAGTTACTTTGGAAAAAAAAATATTTTTTTAGTTTCTTTGGGAAAAAAAATATTTTTTTAGTTACTTTGGAAAAAAAAATATTTTTTTAGTTACTTTGGAAAAAAAAATATTTTTTTAGTTACTTTGGAAAAAAAAATATTTTTTTAGTTACTTTGGAAAAAAAAATATTTTTTTAGTTACTTTGGAAAAAAAGTTACTTTTAGTTTCTTTGGAAAAAAAAATATTTTTTTAGTTACTTTGGAAAAAAAAATATTTTTTTAGTTACTTTGGAAAAAAAAATATTTTTTTAGTTACTTTGGAAAAAAAAATATTTTTTTAGTTACTTTGGAAAAAAAAATTTTTTTTTAGTTACTTTGGAAAAAAAAATATTTTTTTAGTTACTTTGGAAAAAAAAATATTTTTTTAGTTACTTTGGAAAAAAATATATTTTTTTAGTTACTTTGGAAAAAAAAATATTTTTTTAGTTACTTTGGAAAAAAAAATTTTTTTTAGTTTCTTTCCAAAAAAATTTTTTTTTTAGTTACTTTGGAAAAAAAAAAATTTTTTTAGTTACTTTGGAAAAAAAAAAATTTTTTTAGTTACTTTGGAAAAAAAAATATTTTTTTAGTTACTTTGGAAAAAAAAAAAAATTTTTAGTTACTTTGGAAAAAAAAATATTTTTTTAGTTACTTTGGAAAAAAAAATATTTTTTTAGTTACTTTGGAAAAAAAAATATTTTTTTAGTTACTTTGGAAAAAAAGTTACTTTTTTAGTTACTTTGGAAAAAAAAATATTTTTTTAGTTACTTTGGAAAAAAAAATATTTTTTTTGTTACTTTGGAAAAAAAAATATTTTTTTAGTTACTTTGGAAAAAAAAATTTTTTTTTAGTTACTTTGGAAAAAAACAATTTTTTTTAGTTACTTTGGAAAAAAAAAT
The DNA here is from genome assembly GCF_949748355.1 of Melanostigma gelatinosum. Classification (NCBI taxonomy): domain Eukaryota; kingdom Metazoa; phylum Chordata; class Actinopteri; order Perciformes; family Zoarcidae; genus Melanostigma; species Melanostigma gelatinosum. Next base: position 81,588 of record NW_027635208.1, on the reverse strand, counting down.
ATTTTTTTAGTTACTTTGGAAAAAAAGTTACTTTTTTAGTTACTTTGGAAAAAAAAATATTTTTTTAGTTACTTTGGAAAAAAAGTTACTTTTTTAGTTACTTTGGAAAAAAAAATATTTTTTTAGTTACTTTGGAAAAAAAAATATTTTTTTAGTTACTTTGGAAAAAAAAAATATTTTTTTAGTTACTTTGGAAAAAAAGTTACTTTTTTAGTTACTTTGGAAAAAAAAATAATTTTTTAGTTTCTTTGCAAAAAAAAATTTTTTTTTAGTTACTTTGGAAAAAAAAAATTTTTTTAGTTACTTTGGAAAAAAAAATATTTTTTTTGTTACTTTGGAAAAAAAAATATTTTTTTAGTTACTTTGGAAAAAAAAATATTTTTTTAGTTACTTTGGAAAAAAAAATATTTTTTTAGTTACTTTGGAAAAATAAATATTTTTTTAGTTACTTTGGAAAAATAAATATTTTTTTAGTTACTTTGGAAAAAAAGTTACTTTTTTAGTTACTTTGGAAAAAAAAATATTTTTTTAGTTACTTTGGAAAAAAAGTTACTTTTTTAGTTACTTTGGAAAAAAAAATATTTTTTTAGTTTCTTTGGAAAAAAAGTTACTTTTTTAGTTACTTTGGAAAAAAAAATATTTTTTTAGTTACTTTGGAAAAAAAAATATTTTTTTTGTTACTTTGGAAAAAAAAATATTTTTTTAGTTACTTTGGAAAAAAAAATATTTTTTTAGTTACTTTGGAAAAAAAGTTACTTTTTTAGTTACTTTGGAAAAAAAAATATTTTTTTAGTTACTTTGGAAAAAAAAATATTTTTTTTGTTACTTTGGAAAAAAAAAATATTTTTTTAGTTACTTTGGAAAAAAAAATTTTTTTTTAGTTTCTTTGGAAAAAAAGTTACTTTTTTAGTTACTTTGGAAAAAAAATATATTTTTAGTTACTTTGGAAAAAAAAATATTTTTTTTGTTACTTTGGAAAAAAAATATTTTTTTTGTTACTTTGGAAAAAAAAGTTACTTTTTTAGTTACTTTGGAAAAAAAAAATATTTTTTTAGTTTCTTTGGAAAAAAAGTTACTTTTTTAGTTACTTTGGAAAAAAAAATATTTTTTTAGTTTCTTTGGAAAAAAAGTTACTTTTTTAGTTACTTTGGAAAAAAACAATTTTTTTTAGTTACTTTGGAAAAAAAATATTTTTTTAGTTACTTTGGAAAAAAAGTTACTTTTTTAGTTACTTTGGAAAAAAAAATATTTTTTTAGTTACTTTGGAAAAAAAAATATTTTTTTTGTTACTTTGGAAAAAAAAAATATTTTTTTAGTTACTTTGGAAAAAAAAATATTTTTTTAGTTACTTTGGAAAAAAAAATATTTTTTTAGTTACTTTGGAAAAAAAGTTACTTTTTTAGTTACTTTGGAAAAAAAATTTTTTTTTTAGTTACTTTGGAAAAAAACAATTTTTTTTAGTTACTTTGGAAAAAAAAATATTTTTTTAGTTACTTTGGAAAAAAAGTTACTTTTTTAGTTACTTTGGAAAAAAAAAAATTTTTTTAGTTACTTTGGAAAAAAAGTTACTTTTTTAGTTACTTTGGAAAAAAAAATATTTTTTTAGTTACTTTGGAAAAAAAAATATTTTTTTTGTTACTTTGGAAAAAAAAAATATTTTTTTAGTTACTTTGGAAAAAAAATATTTTTTTAGTTACTTTGGAAAAAAAAATATTTTTTTAGTTACTTTGGAAAAAAAGTTACTTTTTTAGTTACTTTGGAAAAAAAAATAATTTTTTAGTTTCTTTGCAAAAAAAAATTTTTTTTTAGTTACTTTGGAAAAAAAAATTTTTTTTAGTTACTTTGGAAAAAAAAATATTTTTTTTGTTACTTTGGAAAAAAAAATATTTTTTTAGTTACTTTGGAAAAAAAAATATTTTTTTAGTTACTTTGGAAAAAAAAATATTTTTTTAGTTACTTTGGAAAAATAAATATTTTTTTAGTTACTTTGGAAAAATAAATATTTTTTTAGTTACTTTGGAAAAAAAGTTACTTTTTTAGTTACTTTGGAAAAAAAAATATTTTTTTAGTTACTTTGGAAAAAAAGTTACTTTTTTAGTTACTTTGGAAAAAAAAATATTTTTTTAGTTTCTTTGGAAAAAAAGTTACTTTTTTAGTTACTTTGGAAAAAAAAATATTTTTTTAGTTACTTTGGAAAAAAAAATATTTTTTTTGTTACTTTGGAAAAAAAAATATTTTTTTAGTTACTTTGGAAAAAAAAATATTTTTTTAGTTACTTTGGAAAAAAAGTTACTTTTTTAGTTACTTTGGAAAAAAAAATATTTTTTTAGTTACTTTGGAAAAAAAAATATTTTTTTTGTTACTTTGGAAAAAAAAAATATTTTTTTAGTTACTTTGGAAAAAAAAAATTTTTTTTAGTTTCTTTGGAAAAAAAGTTACTTTTTTAGTTACTTTGGAAAAAAAATATATTTTTAGTTACTTTGGAAAAAAAAATATTTTTTTTGTTACTTTGGAAAAAAAATATTTTTTTTGTTACTTTGGAAAAAAAAGTTACTTTTTTAGTTACTTTGGAAAAAAAAATATTTTTTTAGTTTCTTTGGAAAAAAAGTTACTTTTTTAGTTACTTTGGAAAAAAAAATATTTTTTTAGTTTCTTTGGAAAAAAAGTTACTTTTTTAGTTACTTTGGAAAAAAACAATTTTTTTTAGTTACTTTGGAAAAAAAATATTTTTTTAGTTACTTTGGAAAAAAAGTTACTTTTTTAGTTACTTTGGAAAAAAAAATATTTTTTTAGTTACTTTGGAAAAAAAAATATTTTTTTTGTTACTTTGGAAAAAAAAAATATTTTTTTAGTTACTTTGGAAAAAAAAATATTTTTTTAGTTACTTTGGAAAAAAAGTTACTTTTTTAGTTACTTTGGAAAAAAAAATTTTTTTTTAGTTTCTTTGCAAAAAAAAATTTTTTTTTAGTTACTTTGGAAAAAAAAAATTTTTTTTAGTTACTTTGAAAAAAAAAATATTTTTTTTAGTTACTTTGGAAAAAAAAATATTTTTTTTAGTTACTTTGGAAAAAAACAATTTTTTTAGTTACTTTGGAAAAAAAAATATTTTTTTAGTTACTTTGGAAAAAAAGTTACTTTTTTAGTTACTTTGGAAAAAAAAATATTTTTTTAGTTACTTTGGAAAAAAAGTTACTTTTTTAGTTACTTTGGAAAAAAAAATATTTTTTTAGTTACTTTGGAAAAAAATATATTTTTTTTGTTACTTTGGAAAAAAAAATATTTTTTTAGTTACTTTGGAAAAAAAAAAATTTTTTTAGTTACTTTGGAAAAAAATTTTTTTTTTTTAGTTACTTTGGAAAAAAAAATTTTTTTTTAGTTTCTTTGGAAAAAAAAATATTTTTTTAGTTACTTTGGAAAAAAAAATATTTTTTTAGTTACTTTGGAAAAAAAAATATTTTTTTAGTTACTTTGGAAAAAAAAATATTTTTTTAGTTACTTTGGAAAAAAAGTTACTTTTTAGTTTCTTTGGAAAAAAAAATATTTTTTTAGTTACTTTGGAAAAAAAAATATTTTTTTAGTTACTTTGGAAAAAAAAATATTTTTTTAGTTACTTTGGAAAAAAAATTTTTTTTTAGTTACTTTGGAAAAAAAAATATTTTTTTAGTTACTTTGGAAAAAAAAATATTTTTTTAGTTACTTTGGAAAAAAAGTTACTTTTTTAGTTACTTTGGAAAAAAAAATATTTTTTTAGTTACTTTGGAAAAAAAAATATTTTTTTTGTTACTTTGGAAAAAAAAATATTTTTTTAGTTACTTTGGAAAAAAAAATTTTTTTTTAGTTACTTTGGAAAAGAAAATTTTTTTTAGTTACTTTGGAAAAAAAAAATTTTTTTAGTTACTTTGGAAAAAAAATTATTTTTTTAGTTACTTTGGAAAAAAAAATATTTTTTTAGTTACTTTGGAAAAAAAATATTTTTTTAGTTACTTTGGAAAAAAAAATATTTTTTTAGTTACTTTGGAAAAAAAAATATTTTTTTAGTTACTTTGGAAAAAAAGTTACTTTTTTAGTTACTTTGGAAAAAAAAATATTTTTTTAGTTACTTTGGAAAAAAAAATATTTTTTTTGTTACTTTGGAAAAAAAAAAATTTTTTTAGTTACTTTGGAAAAAAAATAATTTTTTAGTTACTTTGGAAAAAAAAATTTTTTTTAGTTACTTTGGAAAAAAAAATATTTTTTTAGTTTCTTTGGAAAAAAAAATATTTTTTTAGTTACTTTGGAAAAAAAAATATTTTTTTAGTTACTTTGGAAAAAAAAATATTTTTTTAGTTACTTTGGAAAAAAAGTTACTTTTTTAGTTACTTTGGAAAAAAAAATATTTTTTTAGTTACTTTGGAAAAAAAAATATTTTTTTTGTTACTTTGGAAAAAAAAATATTTTTTTTGTTACTTTGGAAAAAAAAAATTTTTTTTAGTTACTTTGGAAAAAAAAAATTTTTTTAGTTACTTTGGAAAAAAAAAATTTTTTTTAGTTACTTTGGAAAAAAAATTAATTTTTTAGTTACTTTGGAAAAAAAAATATTTTTTTAGTTACTTTGGAAAAAAAAAATTTTTTTTAGTTACTTTGGAAAAAAAATTTTTTTTTAGTTACTTTGGAAAAAAAAAAATTTTTTTAGTTACTTTGGAAAAAAAAATTTTTTTTAGTTACTTTGGAAAAAAAAATTTTTTTTTAGTTACTTTGGAAAAAAAAATATTTTTTTAGTTACTTTGGAAAAAAAGTTACTTTTTTAGTTACTTTGGAAAAAAAGTTACTTTTTTAGTTACTTTGGAAAAAAAAAAATTTTTTTAGTTACTTTGGAAAAAAAAAAAATTTTTTAGTTACTTTGGAAAAAAACAATTTTTTTTAGTTACTTTGGAAAAAAAAATATTTTTTTAGTTACTTTGGAAAAAAAGTTACTTTTTTAGTTACTTTGGAAAAAAAAATATTTTTTTAGTTACTTTGGAAAAAAAGTTACTTTTTTAGTTACTTTGGAAAAAAAAATATTTTTTTAGTTACTTTGGAAAAAAAAATATTTTTTTTGTTACTTTGGAAAAAAAAAATATTTTTTTAGTTACTTTGGAAAAAAAAATATTTTTTTAGTTACTTTGGAAAAAAAAATATTTTTTTAGTTACTTTGGAAAAAAAGTTACTTTTTTAGTTACTTTGGAAAAAAAAATAATTTTTTAGTTTCTTTGCAAAAAAAAATTTTTTTTTAGTTACTTTGGAAAAAAAAATTTTTTTTAGTTACTTTGGAAAAAAAAATATTTTTTTTGTTACTTTGGAAAAAAAAATTTTTTTTTAGTTACTTTGGAAAAAAAATATTTTTTTAGTTACTTTGGAAAAAAAAATATTTTTTTAGTTACTTTGGAAAAAAAGTTACTTTTTTAGTTACTTTGGAAAAAAAAATATTTTTTTAGTTTCTTTGGAAAAAAACAATTTTTTTAGTTACTTTGGAAAAAAAAATATTTTTTTAGTTACTTTGGAAAAAAAGTTACTTTTTTAGTTACTTTGGAAAAAAAAATATTTTTTTAGTTACTTTGGAAAAAAAGTTACTTTTTTAGTTACTTTGGAAAAAAAAATTTTTTTTTAGTTACTTTGGAAAAAAATTTTTTTTTTTAGTTACTTTGGAAAAAAAAATATTTTTTTAGTTACTTTGGAAAAAAAAATATTTTTTTAGTTACTTTGGAAAAAAAGTTACTTTTTTAGTTACTTTGGAAAAAAAAATATTTTTTTAGTTACTTTGGAAAAAAAAATAATTTTTTAGTTACTTTGGAAAAAAACAATTTTTTTTAGTTACTTTGGAAAAAAATATATTTTTTTAGTTACTTTGGAAAAAAAGTTACTTTTTTAGTTACTTTGGAAAAAAAAATATTTTTTTAGTTACTTTGGAAAAAAAGTTACTTTTTTAGTTACTTTGGAAAAAAAAATATTTTTTTAGTTACTTTGGAAAAAAAAATATTTTTTTTGTTACTTTGGAAAAAAAAAATATTTTTTTAGTTACTTTGGAAAAAAAAATATTTTTTTAGTTACTTTGGAAAAAAAAATATTTTTTTAGTTACTTTGGAAAAAAAGTTACTTTTTTAGTTACTTTGGAAAAAAAAATAATTTTTTAGTTTCTTTGCAAAAAAAAATTTTTTTTTAGTTACTTTGGAAAAAAAAATTTTTTTTAGTTACTTTGGAAAAAAAAATATTTTTTTTGTTACTTTGGAAAAAAAAATTTTTTTTTAGTTACTTTGGAAAAAAAATATTTTTTTAGTTACTTTGGAAAAAAAAATATTTTTTTAGTTACTTTGGAAAAAAAGTTACTTTTTTAGTTACTTTGGAAAAAAAAATATTTTTTTAGTTTCTTTGGAAAAAAACAATTTTTTTAGTTACTTTGGAAAAAAAAAATATTTTTTTAGTTACTTTGGAAAAAAAGTTACTTTTTTAGTTACTTTGGAAAAAAAAATATTTTTTTAGTTACTTTGGAAAAAAAGTTACTTTTTTAGTTACTTTGGAAAAAAAAATTTTTTTTTAGTTACTTTGGAAAAAAAAAAATTTTTTTAGTTACTTTGGAAAAAAAAATATTTTTTTAGTTACTTTGGAAAAAAAAATATTTTTTTAGTTACTTTGGAAAAAAAGTTACTTTTTTAGTTACTTTGGAAAAAAAATATTTTTTTAGTTACTTTGGAAAAAAAAATAATTTTTTAGTTACTTTGGAAAAAAACAATTTTTTTTAGTTACTTTGGAAAAAAATATATTTTTTTAGTTACTTTGGAAAAAAAGTTACTTTTTTAGTTACTTTGGAAAAAAAAATATTTTTTTAGTTACTTTGGAAAAAAAGTTACTTTTTTAGTTACTTTGGAAAAAAAAATATTTTTTTAGTTACTTTGGAAAAAAAAATATTTTTTTTGTTACTTTGGAAAAAAAAAATATTTTTTTAGTTACTTTGGAAAAAAAAATATTTTTTTAGTTACTTTGGAAAAAAAATATTTTTTTAGTTACTTTGGAAAAAAAGTTACTTTTTTAGTTACTTTGGAAAAAAAAATAATTTTTTAGTTTCTTTGCAAAAAAAAATTTTTTTTTAGTTACTTTGGAAAAAAAAATTTTTTTTAGTTACTTTGGAAAAAAAAATATTTTTTTTGTTACTTTGGAAAAAAAAATATTTTTTTAGTTACTTTGGAAAAAAAATATTTTTTTAGTTACTTTGGAAAAAAAAATATTTTTTTAGTTACTTTGGAAAAAAAGTTACTTTTTTAGTTACTTTGGAAAAAAAAATATTTTTTTAGTTTCTTTGGAAAAAAACAATTTTTTTTAGTTACTTTGGAAAAAAAAATATTTTTTTAGTTACTTTGGAAAAAAAGTTACTTTTTTAGTTACTTTGGAAAAAAATATATTTTTTTAGTTACTTTGGAAAAAAAGTTACTTTTTTAGTTACTTTGGAAAAAAAAAAATTTTTTTAGTTACTTTGGAAAAAAAAATATTTTTTTAGTTACTTTGGAAAAAAAGTTACTTTTTTAGTTACTTTGGAGAAAAAAAATATTTTTTTAGTTACTTTGGAAAAAAAGTTACTTTTTTAGTTACTTTGGAAAAAAAGTTACTTTTTTAGTTACTTTGGAAAAAAAAATATTTTTTTTGTTACTTTGGAAAAAAAAAATATTTTTTTAGTTACTTTGGAAAAAAAAATATTTTTTTAGTTTCTTTGCAAAAAAAAATATTTTTTTAGTTACTTTGGAAAAAAAAATATTTTTTTAGTTACTTTGGAAAAAAAAATATTTTTTTAGTTACTTTGGAAAAGAAAATATTTTTTTAGTTACTTTGGAAAAAAAGTTACTTTTTTAGTTACTTTGGAAAAAAAAAAATTTTTTTAGTTTCTTTGCAAAAAAATTTTTTTTTTTAGTTACTTTGAAAAAAAAAAATTTTTTTTAGTTACTTTGGAAAAAAAATATTTTTTTAGTTACTTTGGAAAAAAAAATATTTTTTTAGTTACTTTGGAAAAAAAAATATTTTTTTAGTTACTTTGGAAAAAAAAATATTTTTTTAGTTACTTTGGAAAAAAAAATATTTTTTTAGTTACTTTGGAAAAAAAAATATTTTTTTAGTTACTTTGGAAAAAAAGTTACTTTTTTAGTTACTTTGGAAAAAAAATATTTTTTTAGTTTCTTTGGAAAAAAAGTTACTTTTTTAGTTACTTTGGAAAAAAAAATATTTTTTTAGTTACTTTGGAAAAAAAAAAAAAATTTTGTTACTTTGGAAAAAAAAATATTTTTTTAGTTACTTTGGAAAAAAAAATATTTTTTTAGTTACTTTGGAAAAAAAAATATTTTTTTAGTTACTTTGGAAAAAAAAATATTTTTTTAGTTACTTTGGAAAAAAAAATATTTTTTTAGTTACTTTGGAAAAAAAAAAAAATTTTTGTTACTTTGGAAAAAAAAATATTTTTTTAGTTACTTTGGAAAAAAAAATATTTTTTTAGTTACTTTGGAAAAAAACAATTTTTTTAGTTACTTTGGAAAAAATATATTTTTTTAGTTACTTTGGAAAAAAAGTTACTTTTTTAGTTACTTTGGAAAAAAAAATATTTTTTTAGTTACTTTGGAGAAAAAGTTACTTTTTTAGTTACTTTGGAAAAAAAAATATTTTTTTAGTTACTTTGGAAAAAAAAATATTTTTTTTGTTACTTTGGAAAAAAAAATTATTTTTTTAGTTACTTTGGAAAAAAAAATATTTTTTTAGTTACTTTGGAAAAAAAAATATTTTTTTAGTTACTTTGGAAAAAAAGTTACTTTTTTAGTTACTTTGGAAAAAAAAAAAAAATTTTAGTTTCTTTGCAAAAAAAAATTTTTTTTTAGTTACTTTGGAAAAAAAAAATTTTTTTAGTTACTTTGGAAAAAAAAAATTTTTTTTAGTTACTTTGGAAAAAAAAATATTTTTTTAGTTACTTTGGAAAAAAAAATATTTTTTTAGTTACTTTGGAAAAAAAGTTACTTTTTTAGTTACTTTGGAAAAAAAAATATTTTTTTAGTTTCTTTGGAAAAAAAGTTACTTTTTTAGTTACTTTGGAAAAAAAAATATTTTTTTAGTTACTTTGGAAAAAAAAATTTTTTTTTTGTTACTTTGGAAAAAAATATATTTTTTTAGTTACTTTGGAAAAAAAAAATTTTTTTTAGTTACTTTGGAAAAAAACAATTTTTTTTAGTTACTTTGGAAAAAAAAATATTTTTTTAGTTACTTTGGAAAAAAAGTTACTTTTTTAGTTACTTTGGAAAAAAAAATATTTTTTTAGTTACTTTGGAAAAAAAGTTACTTTTTTAGTTACTTTGGAAAAAAAAATATTTTTTTAGTTACTTTGGAAAAAAAAATATTTTTTTTGTTACTTTGGAAAAAAAAAATATTTTTTTAGTTACTTTGGAAAAAAAAAAATTTTTTAGTTACTTTGGAAAAAAAATTTTTTTTTTAGTTACTTTGGAAAAAAAAATATTTTTTTAGTTTCTTTGGAAAAAAAAATATTTTTTTTGTTACTTTGGAAAAAAAAATATTTTTTTAGTTACTTTGGAAAAAAATATATTTTTTTAGTTACTTTGGGAAAAAAAATATTTTTTTAGTTACTTTGGAAAAAAAGTTACTTTTTAGTTTCTTTGGAAAAAAAAATATTTTTTTAGTTACTTTGGAAAAAAAAATATTTTTTTAGTTACTTTGGAAAAAAAAATATTTTTTTAGTTACTTTGGAAAAAAAATATTTTTTTAGTTACTTTGGAAAAAAAAATATTTTTTTAGTTACTTTGGAAAAAAAAATATTTTTTTAGTTACTTTGGAAAAAAAGTTACTTTTTTAGTTACTTTGGAAAAAAAAATATTTTTTTAGTTACTTTGGAAAAAAAAATATTTTTTTTGTTACTTTGGAAAAAAAAAAAATTTTTTAGTTACTTTGGAAAAAAAAAATTTTTTTTAGTTACTTTGGAAAAAAAAAATTTTTTTAGTTACTTTGGAAAAAAAAAATGTTTTAGTTACTTTGGAAAAAAAATTATTTTTTTAGTTACTTTGGAAAAAAAAATATTTTTTTAGTTACTTTGGAAAAAAAATATTTTTTTAGTTACTTTGGGAAAAAAAATATTTTTTTAGTTACTTTGGAAAAAAAAATATTTTTTTAGTTACTTTGGAAAAAAGTTACTTTTTTAGTTACTTTGGAAAAAAAAATATTTTTTTAGTTACTTTGGAAAAAAACAATTTTTTTAGTTACTTTGGAAAAAAATATATTTTTTTAGTTACTTTGGAAAAAAAAATATTTTTTTAGTTACTTTGGAAAAAAAAATTTTTTTTAGTTTCTTTGCAAAAAAAATTTTTTTTTAGTTACTTTGGAAAAAAAAATTTTTTTTTAGTTACTTTGGAAAAAAAAATATTTTTTTAGTTACTTTGGAAAAAAAAATATTTTTTTAGTTACTTTGGAAAAAAAAATATTTTTTTAGTTACTTTGGAAAAAAAAAAATTTTTTAGTTACTTTGGAAAAAAAAATATTTTTTTAGTTACTTTGGAAAAAAAAATATTTTTTTAGTTACTTTGGAAAAAAAAATATTTTTTTAGTTACTTTGGAAAAAAAGTTACTTTTTTAGTTACTTTGGAAAAAAAATATTTTTTTAGTTACTTTGGAAAAAAAAATATTTTTTTTGTTACTTTGGAAAAAAAAATATTTTTTTTGTTACTTTGGAAAAAAAAAATATTTTTTTAGTTACTTTGGAAAAAAAAATATTTTTTTAGTTACTTTGGAAAAAAAAATATTTTTTTAGTTACTTTGGAAAAAAAGTTACTTTTTTAGTTACTTTGGAAAAAAAATTTTTTTTTTAGTTTCTTTGCAAAAAAACAATTTTTTTTAGTTACTTTGGAAAAAAAAATATTTTTTTAGTTACTTTGGAAAAAAAGTTACTTTTTTAGTTACTTTGGAAAAAAAAATATTTTTTTAGTTACTTTGGAAAAAAAGTTACTTTTTTAGTTACTTTGGAAAAAAAAATATTTTTTTAGTTACTTTGGAAAAAAATATATTTTTTTTGTTACTTTGGAAAAAAAAATATTTTTTTAGTTACTTTGGAAAAAAAAAAAATTTTTTAGTTACTTTGGAAAAAAAATTTTTTTTTTTAGTTACTTTGGAAAAAAAAATTTTTTTTTAGTTTCTTTGGAAAAAAAAATATTTTTTTAGTTACTTTGGAAAAAAAAATATTTTTTTAGTTACTTTGGAAAAAAATATATTTTTTTAGTTACTTTGGAAAAAAAAATATTTTTTTAGTTACTTTGGAAAAAAAGTTACTTTTTAGTTTCTTTGGAAAAAAAAATATTTTTTTAGTTACTTTGGAAAAAAAAATATTTTTTTAGTTACTTTGGAAAAAAATATATTTTTTTAGTTACTTTGGAAAAAAAAAAATTTTTTAGTTACTTTGGAAAAAAAAATATTTTTTTAGTTACTTTGGAAAAAAAAATATTTTTTTAGTTACTTTGGAAAAAAAGTTACTTTTTTAGTTACTTTGGAAAAAAAAATATTTTTTTAGTTACTTTGGAAAAAAAAATATTTTTTTTGTTACTTTGGAAAAAAAAATATTTTTTTAGTTACTTTGGGAAAAAAAAATTTTTTTTAGTTACTTTGGAAAAGAAAATTTTTTTTAGTTACTTTGGAAAAAAAAATTTTTTTTAGTTACTTTGGAAAAAAAATTATTTTTTTAGTTACTTTGGAAAAAAAAAAATTTTTTTAGTTACTTTGGAAAAAAAATATTTTTTTAGTTACTTTGGAAAAAAAAATATTTTTTTAGTTACTTTGGAAAAAAAAATATTTTTTTAGTTACTTTGGAAAAAAAGTTACTTTTTTAGTTACTTTGGAAAAAAAAATATTTTTTTAGTTACTTTGGAAAAAAAAATATTTTTTTTGTTACTTTGGAAAAAAAAAAATTTTTTTAGTTACTTTGGAAAAAAAAAAATTTTTTTAGTTACTTTGGAAAAAAATTTTTTTTTTAGTTACTTTGGAAAAAAAAATATTTTTTTAGTTTCTTTGGAAAAAAAAATATTTTTTTAGTTACTTTGGAAAAAAAAATATTTTTTTAGTTACTTTGGAAAAAAAAATATTTTTTTAGTTACTTTGGAAAAAAAGTTACTTTTTTAGTTACTTTGGAAAAAAAAATATTTTTTTAGTTACTTTGGAAAAAAAAATATTTTTTTTGTTACTTTGGAAAAAAAAATATTTTTTTTGTTACTTTGGAAAAAAAATTTTTTTTTAGTTACTTTGGAAAAAAAAAAATTTTTTAGTTACTTTGGAAAAAAAATTTTTTTTTTAGTTACTTTGGAAAAAAAATTAATTTTTTAGTTACTTTGGAAAAAAAAATATTTTTTTAGTTACTTTGGAAAAAAAAAATTTTTTTTAGTTACTTTGGAAAAAAAATTTTTTTTTAGTTACTTTGGAAAAAAAAATTTTTTTTTAGTTACTTTGGAAAAAAAAATTTTTTTTTAGTTACTTTGGAAAAAAAAATATTTTTTTAGTTACTTTGGAAAAAAAAATATTTTTTTAGTTACTTTGGAAAAAAAGTTACTTTTTTAGTTACTTTGGAAAAAAAAATATTTTTTTAGTTACTTTGGAAAAAAAAATAATTTTTTAGTTACTTTGGAAAAAAACAATTTTTTTTAGTTACTTTGGAAAAAAAAATATTTTTTTAGTTACTTTGGAAAAAAAGTTACTTTTTTAGTTACTTTGGAAAAAAAAATATTTTTTTAGTTACTTTGGAAAAAAAGTTACTTTTTTAGTTACTTTGGAAAAAAAAATATTTTTTTAGTTACTTTGGAAAAAAAAATATTTTTTTTGTTACTTTGGAAAAAAAAAATATTTTTTTAGTTACTTTGGAAAAAAAAATATTTTTTTAGTTACTTTGGAAAAAAAAATATTTTTTTAGTTACTTTGGAAAAAAAGTTACTTTTTTAGTTACTTTGGAAAAAAAAAAATTTTTTTAGTTTCTTTGCAAAAAAAAATTTTTTTTTAGTTACTTTGGAAAAAAAAAATTTTTTTAGTTACTTTGGAAAAAAAAATATTTTTTTTGTTACTTTGGAAAAAAAAATATTTTTTTAGTTACTTTGGAAAAAAAAATATTTTTTTAGTTACTTTGGAAAAAAAATATTTTTTTAGTTACTTTGGAAAAAAAAATATTTTTTTAGTTACTTTGGAAAAAAAGTTACTTTTTTAGTTACTTTGGAAAAAAAAATATTTTTTTAGTTTCTTTGGAAAAAAACAATTTTTTTTAGTTACTTTGGAAAAAAAAATATTTTTTTAGTTACTTTGGAAAAAAAGTTACTTTTTTAGTTACTTTGGAAAAAAAAATATTTTTTTAGTTACTTTGGAAAAAAAGTTACTTTTTTAGTTACTTTGGAAAAAAAAAATTTTTTTAGTTACTTTGGAAAAAAAAATATTTTTTTAGTTACTTTGGAAAAAAAGTTACTTTTTTAGTTACTTTGGAGAAAAAAAATATTTTTTTAGTTACTTTGGAAAAAAAGTTACTTTTTTAGTTACTTTGGAAAAAAAGTTACTTTTTTAGTTACTTTGGAAAAAAAAATATTTTTTTTGTTACTTTGGAAAAAAATATATATTTTTTTAGTTACTTTGGAAAAAAAAATATTTTTTTAGTTTCTTTGCAAAAAAAAATATTTTTTTAGTTACTTTGGAAAAAAAAATATTTTTTTAGTTACTTTGGAAAAAAAATATTTTTTTAGTTACTTTGGAAAAAAAAATATTTTTTTAGTTACTTTGGAAAAAAAGTTACTTTTTTAGTTACTTTGGAAAAAATTTTTTTTTTTTAGTTTCTTTGCAAAAAAAATATTTTTTTTAGTTACTTTGAAAAAAAAAAAATTTTTTTAGTTACTTTGGAAAAAAAAATATTTTTTTAGTTACTTTGGAAAAAAAAATATTTTTTTAGTTACTTTGGAAAAAAAAATATTTTTTTAGTTACTTTGGAAAAAAAAATATTTTTTTAGTTACTTTGGAAAAAAAGTTACTTTTTTAGTTACTTTGGAAAAAAAAATATTTTTTTAGTTTCTTTGGAAAAAAAGTTACTTTTTTAGTTACTTTGGAAAAAAAAATATTTTTTTAGTTACTTTGGAAAAAAAAAAAAAAATTTTGTTACTTTGGAAAAAAAAATATTTTTTTAGTTACTTTGGAAAAAAAAATATTTTTTTAGTTACTTTGGAAAAAAACAATTTTTTTAGTTACTTTGGAAAAAAATATATTTTTTTAGTTACTTTGGAAAAAAAGTTACTTTTTTAGTTACTTTGGAAAAAAAAATATTTTTTTAGTTACTTTGGAGAAAAAGTTACTTTTTTAGTTACTTTGTAAAAAAAAATATTTTTTTAGTTACTTTGGAAAAAAAAATATTTTTTTTGTTACTTTGGAAAAAAAAATTATTTTTTTAGTTACTTTGGAAAAAAAAATATTTTTTTAGTTACTTTGGAAAAAAAAAAATTTTTTTAGTTACTTTGGAAAAAAAGTTACTTTTTTAGTTACTTTGGAAAAAAAAAAAAAATTTTAGTTTCTTTGCAAAAAAAAATTTTTTTTTAGTTACTTTGGAAAAAAAAAAATTTTTTAGTTACTTTGGAAAAAAAAATATTTTTTTAGTTACTTTGGAAAAAAAAATATTTTTTTAGTTACTTTGGAAAAAAAGTTACTTTTTTAGTTACTTTGGAAAAAAAAATATTTTTTTAGTTTCTTTGGAAAAAAAGTTACTTTTTTAGTTACTTTGGAAAAAAAAATATTTTTTTAGTTACTTTGGAAAAAAATATATTTTTTTTGTTACTTTGGAAAAAAATATATTTTTTTAGTTACTTTGGAAAAAAAATTTTTTTTTTAGTTACTTTGGAAAAAAACAATTTTTTTTAGTTACTTTGGAAAAAAAAATATTTTTTTAGTTACTTTGGAAAAAAAGTTACTTTTTTAGTTACTTTGGAAAAAAAAATATTTTTTTAGTTACTTTGGAAAAAAAGTTACTTTTTTAGTTACTTTGGAAAAAAAAATATTTTTTTAGTTACTTTGGAAAAAAACATATTTTTTTTGTTACTTTGGAAAAAAAATATATTTTTTTAGTTACTTTGGAAAAAAAAAAATTTTTTAGTTACTTTGGAAAAAAAAAATTTTTTTTAGTTACTTTGGAAAAAAAAATATTTTTTTAGTTTCTTTGGAAAAAAAAATATTTTTTTAGTTACTTTGGAAAAAAAAATATTTTTTTAGTTACTTTGGAAAAAAAGTTACTTTTTAGTTTCTTTGGAAAAAAAAATATTTTTTTAGTTACTTTGGAAAAAAAAATATTTTTTTAGTTACTTTGGAAAAAAAAATATTTTTTTAGTTACTTTGGAAAAAAAATATTTTTTTAGTTACTTTGGAAAAAAAAATATTTTTTTAGTTACTTTGGAAAAAAAAATATTTTTTTAGTTACTTTGGAAAAAAAGTTACTTTTTTAGTTACTTTGGAAAAAAAAATATTTTTTTAGTTACTTTGGAAAAAAAAATATTTTTTTTGTTACTTTGGAAAAAAAAAATTTTTTTTAGTTACTTTGGAAAAAAAAAATTTTTTTTAGTTACTTTGGAAAAAAAAATTTTTTTTAGTTACTTTGGAAAAAAAAATGTTTTAGTTACTTTGGAAAAAAAATTATTTTTTTAGTTACTTTGGAAAAAAAAATATTTTTTTAGTTACTTTGGAAAAAAAATATTTTTTTAGTTACTTTGGGAAAAAAAATATTTTTTTAGTTACTTTGGAAAAAAAAAAAATTTTTTAGTTACTTTGGAAAAAAAAGTTACTTTTTTAGTTACTTTGGAAAAAAAAATATTTTTTTAGTTACTTTGGAAAAAAACAATTTTTTTAGTTACTTTGGAAAAAAATATATTTTTTTAGTTACTTTGGAAAAAAAAATATTTTTTTAGTTACTTTGGAAAAAAAATTTTTTTTTAGTTTCTTTGCAAAAAAAATTTTTTTTTAGTTACTTTGGAAAAAAAAATATTTTTTTAGTTACTTTGGAAAAAAAAATATTTTTTTAGTTACTTTGGAAAAAAAAATATTTTTTTAGTTACTTTGGAAAAAAAAAAAATTTTTTAGTTACTTTGGAAAAAAAAATATTTTTTTAGTTACTTTGGAAAAAAAAATATATTTTTAGTTACTTTGGAAAAAAAAATATTTTTTTAGTTACTTTGGAAAAAAAGTTACTTTTTTAGTTACTTTGGAAAAAAAATATTTTTTTAGTTACTTTGGAAAAAAAAATATTTTTTTTGTTACTTTGGAAAAAAAAATTTTTTTTTAGTTACTTTGGAAAAAAAAAAAATTTTTTAGTTACTTTGGAAAAAAACAATTTTTTTTAGTTACTTTGGAAAAAAAAATATTTTTTTAGTTACTTTGGAAAAAAAGTTACTTTTTTAGTTACTTTGGAAAAAAAAAAATTTTTTTAGTTACTTTGGAAAAAAAAAAATATTTTTTTTGTTACTTTGGAAAAAAAAAATATTTTTTTAGTTACTTTGGAAAAAAAAATATTTTTTTAGTTACTTTGGAAAAATAAATATTTTTTTAGTTACTTTGGAAAAAAAGTTACTTTTTTAGTTACTTTGGAAAAATAAATAATTTTTTAGTTTCTTTGCAAAAAAAAATTTTTTTTTAGTTACTTTGGAAAAATAAATATTTTTTTAGTTACTTTGGAAAAAAAGTTACTTTTTTAGTTACTTTGGAAAAATAAATAATTTTTTAGTTTCTTTGCAAAAAAAAATTTTTTTTTAGTTACTTTGGAAAATTTTTTTTTTTTTAGTTACTTTGGAAAAAAATATTTTTTTTTTGTTACTTTGGAAAAAAAAATATTTTTTTAGTTACTTTGGAAAAAAAAATATTTTTTTAGTTACTTTGGAAAAAAAAATATTTTTTTAGTTACTTTGGAAAAAAAATATTTTTTTAGTTCCTTTGGAAAAATAAATATTTTTTTAGTTACTTTGGAAAAAAAGTTACTTTTTTAGTTACTTTGGAAAAAAAAATATTTTTTTAGTTACTTTGGAAAAAAAGTTACTTTTTTAGTTACTTTGGAAAAAAAAATATTTTTTTAGTTTCTTTGGAAAAAAAGTTACTTTTTTAGTTACTTTGGAAAAAAAAATATTTTTTTAGTTACTTTGGAAAAAAAAATATTTTTTTTGTTACTTTGGAAAAAAAAATATTATTTTAGTTACTTTGGAAAAAAAAATATTTTTTTAGTTACTTTGGAAAAAAAAAATGTTTTAGTTACTTTGGAAAAAAAATTATTTTTTTAGTTACTTTGGAAAAAAAAATATTTTTTTAGTTACTTTGGAAAAAAAATATTTTTTTAGTTACTTTGGGAAAAAAAATATTTTTTTAGTTACTTTGGAAAAAAAAATATTTTTTTAGTTACTTTGGAAAAAAGTTACTTTTTTAGTTACTTTGGAAAAAAAAATATTTTTTTAGTTACTTTGGAAAAAAACAATTTTTTTAGTTACTTTGGAAAAAAATATATTTTTTTAGTTACTTTGGAAAAAAAAATATTTTTTTAGTTACTTTGGAAAAAAAAAATTTTTTTAGTTTCTTTGCAAAAAAAATTTTTTTTTAGTTACTTTGGAAAAAAAAATATTTTTTTAGTTACTTTGGAAAAAAAAATATTTTTTTAGTTACTTTGGAAAAAAAAATATTTTTTTAGTTACTTTGGAAAAAAAAAAAATTTTTTAGTTACTTTGGAAAAAAAAATATTTTTTTAGTTACTTTGGAAAAAAAAATATTTTTTTAGTTACTTTGGAAAAAAAAATATTTTTTTAGTTACTTTGGAAAAAAAGTTACTTTTTTAGTTACTTTGGAAAAAAAATATTTTTTTAGTTACTTTGGAAAAAAAAATATTTTTTTTGTTACTTTGGAAAAAAAAATATTTTTTTTGTTACTTTGGAAAAAAAAAATATTTTTTTAGTTACTTTGGAAAAAAAAATATTTTTTTAGTTACTTTGGAAAAAAAAATATTTTTTTAGTTACTTTGGAAAAAAAGTTACTTTTTTAGTTACTTTGGAAAAAATTTTTTTTTTTTAGTTTCTTTGCAAAAAAACAATTTTTTTTAGTTACTTTGGAAAAAAAAATATTTTTTTAGTTACTTTGGAAAAAAAGTTACTTTTTTAGTTACTTTGGAAAAAAAAATATTTTTTTAGTTACTTTGGAAAAAAAGTTACTTTTTTAGTTACTTTGGAAAAAAAAATATTTTTTTAGTTACTTTGGAAAAAAATATATTTTTTTTGTTACTTTGGAAAAAAAAATATTTTTTTAGTTACTTTGGAAAAAAAAAAAATTTTTTAGTTACTTTGGAAAAAAAATTTTTTTTTTTAGTTACTTTGGAAAAAAATTTTTTTTTTTAGTTTCTTTGGAAAAAAAAATATTTTTTTAGTTACTTTGGAAAAAAAAATATTTTTTTAGTTACTTTGGAAAAAAATATATTTTTTTAGTTACTTTGGAAAAAAAAATATTTTTTTAGTTACTTTGGAAAAAAAGTTACTTTTTAGTTTCTTTGGAAAAAAAAATATTTTTTTAGTTACTTTGGAAAAAAAAATATTTTTTTAGTTACTTTGGAAAAAAAAATATTTTTTTAGTTACTTTGGAAAAAAAAATTTTTTTTAGTTACTTTGGAAAAAAAAATATTTTTTTAGTTACTTTGGAAAAAAAAATATTTTTTTAGTTACTTTGGAAAAAAAGTTACTTTTTTAGTTACTTTGGAAAAAAAAATATTTTTTTAGTTACTTTGGAAAAAAAAAAAATTGTTTTGTTACTTTGGAAAAAAAATATTTTTTTAGTTACTTTGGGAAAAAAATTTTTTTTTTAGTTACTTTGGAAAAGAAAAATTTTTTTAGTTACTTTGGAAAAAAAAATTTTTTTTAGTTACTTTGGAAAAAAAATTATTTTTTTAGTTACTTTGGAAAAAAAAATATTTTTTTAGTTACTTTGGAAAAAAAATATTTTTTTAGTTACTTTGGAAAAAAAAATATTTTTTTAGTTACTTTGGAAAAAAAAATATTTTTTTAGTTACTTTGGAAAAAAAGTTACTTTTTTAGTTACTTTGGAAAAAAAAATATTTTTTTAGTTACTTTGGAAAAAAAAATATTTTTTTTGTTACTTTGGAAAAAAAAATATTTTTTTAGTTACTTTGGAAAAAAAAAAATTTTTTTAGTTACTTTGGAAAAAAATTTTTTTTTTAGTTACTTTGGAAAAAAAAATATTTTTTTAGTTTCTTTGGAAAAAAAAATATTTTTTTAGTTACTTTGGAAAAAAAAATATTTTTTTAGTTACTTTGGAAAAAAAAATATTTTTTTAGTTACTTTGGAAAAAAAGTTACTTTTTTAGTTACTTTGGAAAAAAAAATATTTTTTTAGTTACTTTGGAAAAAAAAATATTTTTTTTGTTACTTTGGAAAAAAAAATATTTTTTTTGTTACTTTGGAAAAAAAAAATTTTTTTAGTTACTTTGGAAAAAAAAAATTTTTTTAGTTACTTTGGAAAAAAAATTTTTTTTTTAGTTACTTTGGAAAAAAAATTAATTTTTTAGTTACTTTGGAAAAAAAAATATTTTTTTAGTTACTTTGGAAAAAAAAAAATTTTTTTAGTTACTTTGGAAAAAAAAATTTTTTTTAGTTACTTTGGAAAAAAATTTTTTTTTTTAGTTACTTTGGAAAAAAAAATTTTTTTTTAGTTACTTTGGAAAAAAAAATTTTTTTTTAGTTACTTTGGAAAAAAAAATATTTTTTTAGTTACTTTGGAAAAAAAGTTACTTTTTTAGTTACTTTGGAAAAAAAAATATTTTTTTAGTTACTTTGGAAAAAAAAATAATTTTTTAGTTACTTTGGAAAAAAACAATTTTTTTTAGTTACTTTGGAAAAAAAAATATTTTTTTAGTTACTTTGGAAAAAAAGTTACTTTTTTAGTTACTTTGGAAAAAAAAATATTTTTTTAGTTACTTTGGAAAAAAAGTTACTTTTTTAGTTACTTTGGAAAAAAAAATATTTTTTTAGTTACTTTGGAAAAAAAAATATTTTTTTTGTTACTTTGGAAAAAAAAAATATTTTTTTAGTTACTTTGGAAAAAAAAATATTTTTTTAGTTACTTTGGAAAAAAAAATATTTTTTTAGTTACTTTGGAAAAAAAGTTACTTTTTTAGTTACTTTGGAAAAAAAAAAAAATTTTTTAGTTTCTTTGCAAAAAAAAATTTTTTTTTAGTTACTTTGGAAAAAAAAAATTTTTTTAGTTACTTTGGAAAAAAAAATATTTTTTTAGTTACTTTGGAAAAAAAAATATTTTTTTAGTTACTTTGGAAAAAAAAATATTTTTTTAGTTACTTTGGAAAAAAAAAATGTTTTAGTTACTTTGGAAAAAAAATTATTTTTTTAGTTACTTTGGAAAAAAAAATATTTTTTTAGTTACTTTGGAAAAAAAATATTTTTTTAGTTACTTTGGGAAAAAAAATATTTTTTTAGTTACTTTGGAAAAAAAAATATTTTTTTAGTTACTTTGGAAAAAAGTTACTTTTTTAGTTACTTTGGAAAAAAAAATATTTTTTTAGTTACTTTGGAAAAAAACAATTTTTTTAGTTACTTTGGAAAAAAATATATTTTTTTAGTTACTTTGGAAAAAAAAATATTTTTTTAGTTACTTTGGAAAAAAAAATTTTTTTTAGTTTCTTTGCAAAAAAAATTTTTTTTTAGTTACTTTGGAAAAAAAAATATTTTTTTAGTTACTTTGGAAAAAAAAATATTTTTTTAGTTACTTTGGAAAAAAAAATATTTTTTTAGTTACTTTGGAAAAAAAAATATTTTTTTAGTTACTTTGGAAAAAAAAAAATTTTTTAGTTACTTTGGAAAAAAAAATATTTTTTTAGTTACTTTGGAAAAAAAAATATTTTTTTAGTTACTTTGGAAAAAAAAATATTTTTTTAGTTACTTTGGAAAAAAAGTTACTTTTTTAGTTACTTTGGAAAAAAAATATTTTTTTAGTTACTTTGGAAAAAAAAATATTTTTTTTGTTACTTTGGAAAAAAAAATATTTTTTTTGTTACTTTGGAAAAAAAAAATATTTTTTTAGTTACTTTGGAAAAAAAATATTTTTTTAGTTACTTTGGAAAAAAAAATATTTTTTTAGTTACTTTGGAAAAAAAAATATTTTTTTAGTTACTTTGGAAAAAAAGTTACTTTTTTAGTTACTTTGGAAAAAAAAATATTTTTTTAGTTACTTTGGAAAAAAAAATATTTTTTTTGTTACTTTGGAAAAAAAAATATTTTTTTAGTTACTTTGGAAAAAAAAAAATTTTTTTAGTTACTTTGGAAAAAAATTTTTTTTTTAGTTACTTTGGAAAAAAAAATATTTTTTTAGTTTCTTTGGAAAAAAAAATATTTTTTTAGTTACTTTGGAAAAAAAAATATTTTTTTAGTTACTTTGGAAAAAAAAATATTTTTTTAGTTACTTTGGAAAAAAAGTTACTTTTTTAGTTACTTTGGAAAAAAAAATATTTTTTTAGTTACTTTGGAAAAAAAAATATTTTTTTTGTTACTTTGGAAAAAAAAATATTTTTTTTGTTACTTTGGAAAAAAAAAATTTTTTTAGTTACTTTGGAAAAAAAAAAATTTTTTAGTTACTTTGGAAAAAAAAATTTTTTTTTAGTTACTTTGGAAAAAAAATTAATTTTTTAGTTACTTTGGAAAAAAAAATATTTTTTTAGTTACTTTGGAAAAAAAAAATTTTTTTTAGTTACTTTGGAAAAAAAAATTTTTTTTAGTTACTTTGGAAAAAATTTTTTTTTTTTAGTTACTTTGGAAAAAAAAAATTTTTTTTAGTTACTTTGGAAAAAAAAATTTTTTTTTAGTTACTTTGGAAAAAAAAATATTTTTTTAGTTACTTTGGAAAAAAAGTTACTTTTTTAGTTACTTTGGAAAAAAAAATATTTTTTTAGTTACTTTGGAAAAAAAAATAATTTTTTAGTTACTTTGGAAAAAAACAATTTTTTTTAGTTACTTTGGAAAAAAAAATATTTTTTTAGTTACTTTGGAAAAAAAGTTACTTTTTTAGTTACTTTGGAAAAAAAAATATTTTTTTAGTTACTTTGGAAAAAAAGTTACTTTTTTAGTTACTTTGGAAAAAAAAATATTTTTTTAGTTACTTTGGAAAAAAAAATATTTTTTTTGTTACTTTGGAAAAAAAAAATATTTTTTTAGTTACTTTGGAAAAAAAAATATTTTTTTAGTTACTTTGGAAAAAAAAATATTTTTTTAGTTACTTTGGAAAAAAAGTTACTTTTTTAGTTACTTTGGAAAAAAAAAATAATTTTTTAGTTTCTTTGCAAAAAAAAATTTTTTTTTAGTTACTTTGGAAAAAAAAAATTTTTTTAGTTACTTTGGAAAAAAAAATATTTTTTTAGTTACTTTGGAAAAAAAAATATTTTTTTAGTTACTTTGGAAAAAAAAATATTTTTTTAGTTACTTTGGAAAAAAAAAATGTTTTAGTTACTTTGGAAAAAAAATTATTTTTTTAGTTACTTTGGAAAAAAAAATATTTTTTTAGTTACTTTGGAAAAAAAATATTTTTTTAGTTACTTTGGGAAAAAAAATATTTTTTTAGTTACTTTGGAAAAAAAAATATTTTTTTAGTTACTTTGGAAAAAAGTTACTTTTTTAGTTACTTTGGAAAAAAAAATATTTTTTTAGTTACTTTGGAAAAAAACAATTTTTTTAGTTACTTTGGAAAAAAATATATTTTTTTAGTTACTTTGGAAAAAAAAATATTTTTTTAGTTACTTTGGAAAAAAAAATTTTTTTTAGTTTCTTTGCAAAAAAAATTTTTTTTTAGTTACTTTGGAAAAAAAAATATTTTTTTAGTTACTTTGGAAAAAAAAATATTTTTTTAGTTACTTTGGAAAAAAAAATATTTTTTTAGTTACTTTGGAAAAAAAAATATTTTTTTAGTTACTTTGGAAAAAAAAAATTTTTTTAGTTACTTTGGAAAAAAAAATATTTTTTTAGTTACTTTGGAAAAAAAAATATTTTTTTAGTTACTTTGGAAAAAAAAATATTTTTTTAGTTACTTTGGAAAAAAAGTTACTTTTTTAGTTACTTTGGAAAAAAAATATTTTTTTAGTTACTTTGGAAAAAAAAATATTTTTTTTGTTACTTTGGAAAAAAAAATATTTTTTTTGTTACTTTGGAAAAAAAAAATATTTTTTTAGTTACTTTGGAAAAAAAAATATTTTT
Source organism: Melanostigma gelatinosum (assembly GCF_949748355.1). Lineage (NCBI taxonomy): Eukaryota > Metazoa > Chordata > Actinopteri > Perciformes > Zoarcidae > Melanostigma > Melanostigma gelatinosum. The sequence continues at coordinate 58,319 of NW_027635208.1, read as the reverse complement.
TTAGTTACTTTGGAAAAAAAAATATTTTTTTAGTTACTTTGGAAAAAAAGTTACTTTTTTAGTTACTTTGGAAAAAAAAATTTTTTTTTAGTTTCTTTGCAAAAAAACAATTTTTTTTAGTTACTTTGGAAAAAAAAATATTTTTTTAGTTACTTTGGAAAAAAAGTTACTTTTTTAGTTACTTTGGAAAAAAAAATATTTTTTTAGTTACTTTGGAAAAAAAGTTACTTTTTTAGTTACTTTGGAAAAAAAAATATTTTTTTAGTTACTTTGGAAAAAAATATATTTTTTTTGTTACTTTGGAAAAAAAAATATTTTTTTAGTTACTTTGGAAAAAAAAAAATTTTTTTAGTTACTTTGGAAAAAAAAAAATTTTTTTAGTTACTTTGGAAAAAAAAAATGTTTTAGTTACTTTGGAAAAAAAATTATTTTTTTAGTTACTTTGGAAAAAAAAATATTTTTTTAGTTACTTTGGAAAAAAAATATTTTTTTAGTTACTTTGGGAAAAAAAATATTTTTTTAGTTACTTTGGAAAAAAAAATATTTTTTTAGTTACTTTGGAAAAAAGTTACTTTTTTAGTTACTTTGGAAAAAAAAATATTTTTTTAGTTACTTTGGAAAAAAACAATTTTTTTAGTTACTTTGGAAAAAAAAATATTTTTTTAGTTACTTTGGAAAAAAAAATATTTTTTTAGTTACTTTGGAAAAAAAAATATTTTTTTAGTTTCTTTGCAAAAAAAATTTTTTTTTAGTTACTTTGGAAAAAAAAATATTTTTTTAGTTACTTTGGAAAAAAAAATTTTTTTTTAGTTACTTTGGAAAAAAAAATATTTTTTTAGTTACTTTGGAAAAAAAAATATTTTTTTAGTTACTTTGGAAAAAAAAAAATTTTTTAGTTACTTTGGAAAAAAAAATATTTTTTTAGTTACTTTGGAAAAAAAAATATTTTTTTAGTTACTTTGGAAAAAAAAATATTTTTTTAGTTACTTTGGAAAAAAAGTTACTTTTTTAGTTACTTTGGAAAAAAAATATTTTTTTAGTTACTTTGGAAAAAAAAATATTTTTTTTGTTACTTTGGAAAAAAAAATATTTTTTTTGTTACTTTGGAAAAAAAAAATATTTTTTTAGTTACTTTGGAAAAAAAAATATTTTTTTAGTTACTTTGGAAAAAAAAATATTTTTTTAGTTACTTTGGAAAAAAAGTTACTTTTTTAGTTACTTTGGAAAAAAAAAATTTTTTTTAGTTTCTTTGCAAAAAAACAATTTTTTTTAGTTACTTTGGAAAAAAAAATATTTTTTTAGTTACTTTGGAAAAAAAGTTACTTTTTTAGTTACTTTGGAAAAAAAAATATTTTTTTAGTTACTTTGGAAAAAAAGTTACTTTTTTAGTTACTTTGGAAAAAAAAATATTTTTTTAGTTACTTTGGAAAAAAATATATTTTTTTTGTTACTTTGGAAAAAAAAATATTTTTTTAGTTACTTTGGAAAAAAAAAAATTTTTTTAGTTACTTTGGAAAAAAAATTTTTTTTTTTAGTTACTTTGGAAAAAAATTTTTTTTTTTAGTTTCTTTGGAAAAAAAAATATTTTTTTAGTTACTTTGGAAAAAAAAATATTTTTTTAGTTACTTTGGAAAAAAATATATTTTTTTAGTTACTTTGGAAAAAAAAATATTTTTTTAGTTACTTTGGAAAAAAAGTTACTTTTTAGTTTCTTTGGGAAAAAAAATATTTTTTTAGTTACTTTGGAAAAAAAAATATTTTTTTAGTTACTTTGGAAAAAAATATATTTTTTTAGTTACTTTGGAAAAAAAAAAATTTTTTAGTTACTTTGGAAAAAAAAATATTTTTTTAGTTACTTTGGAAAAAAAAATATTTTTTTAGTTACTTTGGAAAAAAAGTTACTTTTTTAGTTACTTTGGAAAAAAAAATATTTTTTTAGTTACTTTGGAAAAAAAAATATTTTTTTTGTTACTTTGGAAAAAAAAATATTTTTTTAGTTACTTTGGGAAAAAAAAATTTTTTTTAGTTACTTTGGAAAAGAAAAATTTTTTTAGTTACTTTGGAAAAAAAAATTTTTTTTAGTTACTTTGGAAAAAAAATTATTTTTTTAGTTACTTTGGAAAAAAAAATATTTTTTTAGTTACTTTGGAAAAAAAATATTTTTTTAGTTACTTTGGAAAAAAAAATATTTTTTTAGTTACTTTGGAAAAAAAAATATTTTTTTAGTTACTTTGGAAAAAAAGTTACTTTTTTAGTTACTTTGGGAAAAAAAATATTTTTTTAGTTACTTTGGAAAAAAAAATATTTTTTTTGTTACTTTGGAAAAAAAAATATTTTTTTAGTTACTTTGGAAAAAAAAAATTTTTTTTAGTTACTTTGGAAAAATATTTTTTTTTTAGTTACTTTGGAAAAAAAAATATTTTTTTAGTTTCTTTGGAAAAAAAAATATTTTTTTAGTTACTTTGGAAAAAAAAATATTTTTTTAGTTACTTTGGAAAAAAAAATATTTTTTTAGTTACTTTGGAAAAAAAGTTACTTTTTTAGTTACTTTGGAAAAAAAAATATTTTTTTAGTTACTTTGGAAAAAAAAATATTTTTTTTGTTACTTTGGAAAAAAAAATATTTTTTTTGTTACTTTGGAAAAAAAATTTTTTTTTAGTTACTTTGGAAAAAAAAAAATTTTTTAGTTACTTTGGAAAAAAAAATTTTTTTTTAGTTACTTTGGAAAAAAAATTAATTTTTTAGTTACTTTGGAAAAAAAAATATTTTTTTAGTTACTTTGGAAAAAAAAAATTTTTTTTAGTTACTTTGGAAAAAAAATTTTTTTTTAGTTACTTTGGAAAAAAAAATTTTTTTTTAGTTACTTTGGAAAAAAAAATTTTTTTTTAGTTACTTTGGAAAAAAATATATTTTTTTAGTTACTTTGGAAAAAAAAATATTTTTTTAGTTACTTTGGAAAAAAAGTTACTTTTTTAGTTACTTTGGAAAAAAAAATATTTTTTTAGTTACTTTGGAAAAAAAAAAAATTTTTTAGTTACTTTGGAAAAAAACAATTTTTTTTAGTTACTTTGGAAAAAAAAATATTTTTTTAGTTACTTTGGAAAAAAAGTTACTTTTTTAGTTACTTTGGAAAAAAAAATATTTTTTTAGTTACTTTGGAAAAAAAGTTACTTTTTTAGTTACTTTGGAAAAAAAAATATTTTTTTAGTTACTTTGGAAAAAAAAATATTTTTTTTGTTACTTTGGAAAAAAAAAATATTTTTTTAGTTACTTTGGAAAAAAAAATATTTTTTTAGTTACTTTGGAAAAAAAAATATTTTTTTAGTTACTTTGGAAAAAAAGTTACTTTTTTAGTTACTTTGGAAAAAAAAAAAATTTTTTAGTTTCTTTGCAAAAAAAAATTTTTTTTTAGTTACTTTGGAAAAAAAAAATTTTTTTAGTTACTTTGGAAAAAAAAATATTTTTTTTGTTACTTTGGAAAAAAAAATATTTTTTTAGTTACTTTGGAAAAAAAAATATTTTTTTAGTTACTTTGGAAAAAAAATATTTTTTTAGTTACTTTGGAAAAAAAAATATTTTTTTAGTTACTTTGGAAAAAAAGTTACTTTTTTAGTTACTTTGGAAAAAAAAATATTTTTTTAGTTTCTTTGGAAAAAAACAATTTTTTTTAGTTACTTTGGAAAAAAAAATATTTTTTTAGTTACTTTGGAAAAAAAGTTACTTTTTTAGTTACTTTGGAAAAAAAAATATTTTTTTAGTTACTTTGGAAAAAAAGTTACTTTTTTAGTTACTTTGGAAAAAAAAAATTTTTTTAGTTACTTTGGAAAAAAAAATATTTTTTTAGTTACTTTGGAAAAAAAGTTACTTTTTTAGTTACTTTGGAGAAAAAAAATATTTTTTTAGTTACTTTGGAAAAAAAGTTACTTTTTTAGTTACTTTGGAAAAAAAGTTACTTTTTTAGTTACTTTGGAAAAAAAAATATTTTTTTTGTTACTTTGGAAAAAAAAATATATTTTTTTAGTTACTTTGGAAAAAAAAATATTTTTTTAGTTTCTTTGCAAAAAAAAATATTTTTTTAGTTACTTTGGAAAAAAAAATATTTTTTTAGTTACTTTGGAAAAAAAATATTTTTTTAGTTACTTTGGAAAAAAAAATATTTTTTTAGTTACTTTGGAAAAAAAGTTACTTTTTTAGTTACTTTGGAAAAAAAATTTTTTTTTTAGTTTCTTTGCAAAAAAAATATTTTTTTTAGTTACTTTGAAAAAAAAAAAATTTTTTTAGTTACTTTGGAAAAAAAAATATTTTTTTAGTTACTTTGGAAAAAAAAATATTTTTTTAGTTACTTTGGAAAAAAAAATATTTTTTTAGTTACTTTGGAAAAAAAAATATTTTTTTAGTTACTTTGGAAAAAAAGTTACTTTTTTAGTTACTTTGGAAAAAAAAATATTTTTTTAGTTTCTTTGGAAAAAAAGTTACTTTTTTAGTTACTTTGGAAAAAAAAATATTTTTTTAGTTACTTTGGAAAAAAAAAAAAAAATTTTGTTACTTTGGAAAAAAAAATATTTTTTTAGTTACTTTGGAAAAAAAAATATTTTTTTAGTTACTTTGGAAAAAAACAATTTTTTTAGTTACTTTGGAAAAAAATATATTTTTTTAGTTACTTTGGAAAAAAAGTTACTTTTTTAGTTACTTTGGAAAAAAAAATATTTTTTTAGTTACTTTGGAGAAAAAGTTACTTTTTTAGTTACTTTGGAAAAAAAAATATTTTTTTAGTTACTTTGGAAAAAAAAATATTTTTTTTGTTACTTTGGAAAAAAAAATTATTTTTTTAGTTACTTTGGAAAAAAAAATATTTTTTTAGTTACTTTGGAAAAAAAAAAATTTTTTTAGTTACTTTGGAAAAAAAGTTACTTTTTTAGTTACTTTGGAAAAAAAAAAAAAATTTTAGTTTCTTTGCAAAAAAAAATTTTTTTTTAGTTACTTTGGAAAAAAAAAAATTTTTTAGTTACTTTGGAAAAAAAAATATTTTTTTAGTTACTTTGGAAAAAAAAATATTTTTTTAGTTACTTTGGAAAAAAAGTTACTTTTTTAGTTACTTTGGAAAAAAAAATATTTTTTTAGTTTCTTTGGAAAAAAAGTTACTTTTTTAGTTACTTTGGAAAAAAAAATATTTTTTTAGTTACTTTGGAAAAAAATATATTTTTTTTGTTACTTTGGAAAAAAATATATTTTTTTAGTTACTTTGGAAAAAAAAATTTTTTTTTAGTTACTTTGGAAAAAAACAATTTTTTTTAGTTACTTTGGAAAAAAAAATATTTTTTTAGTTACTTTGGAAAAAAAGTTACTTTTTTAGTTACTTTGGAAAAAAAAATATTTTTTTAGTTACTTTGGAAAAAAAGTTACTTTTTTAGTTACTTTGGAAAAAAAAATATTTTTTTAGTTACTTTGGAAAAAAACATATTTTTTTTGTTACTTTGGAAAAAAAATATATTTTTTTAGTTACTTTGGAAAAAAAAAATTTTTTTAGTTACTTTGGAAAAAAAAAAATTTTTTTAGTTACTTTGGAAAAAAAAATATTTTTTTAGTTTCTTTGGAAAAAAAAATATTTTTTTAGTTACTTTGGAAAAAAAAATATTTTTTTAGTTACTTTGGAAAAAAAGTTACTTTTTAGTTTCTTTGGAAAAAAAAATATTTTTTTAGTTACTTTGGAAAAAAAAATATTTTTTTAGTTACTTTGGAAAAAAAAATATTTTTTTAGTTACTTTGGAAAAAAAATATTTTTTTAGTTACTTTGGAAAAAAAAATATTTTTTTAGTTACTTTGGAAAAAAAAATATTTTTTTAGTTACTTTGGAAAAAAAGTTACTTTTTTAGTTACTTTGGAAAAAAAAATATTTTTTTAGTTACTTTGGAAAAAAAAATATTTTTTTTGTTACTTTGGAAAAAAAAATTTTTTTTTAGTTACTTTGGAAAAAAAAAAAATTTTTTAGTTACTTTGGAAAAAAAAATTTTTTTTAGTTACTTTGGAAAAAAAAATGTTTTAGTTACTTTGGAAAAAAAATTATTTTTTTAGTTACTTTGGAAAAAAAAATATTTTTTTAGTTACTTTGGAAAAAAAATATTTTTTTAGTTACTTTGGGAAAAAAAATATTTTTTTAGTTACTTTGGAAAAAAAAAAATTTTTTTAGTTACTTTGGAAAAAAAAGTTACTTTTTTAGTTACTTTGGAAAAAAAAATATTTTTTTAGTTACTTTGGAAAAAAACAATTTTTTTAGTTACTTTGGAAAAAAATATATTTTTTTAGTTACTTTGGAAAAAAAAATATTTTTTTAGTTACTTTGGAAAAAAAAAATTTTTTTAGTTTCCTTGCAAAAAAAATTTTTTTTTAGTTACTTTGGAAAAAAAAATATTTTTTTAGTTACTTTGGAAAAAAAAATATTTTTTTAGTTACTTTGGAAAAAAAAATATTTTTTTAGTTACTTTGGAAAAAAAAAAAAATTTTTAGTTACTTTGGAAAAAAAAATATTTTTTTAGTTACTTTGGAAAAAAAAATATTTTTTTAGTTACTTTGGAAAAAAAAATATTTTTTTAGTTACTTTGGAAAAAAAGTTACTTTTTTAGTTACTTTGGAAAAAAAATATTTTTTTAGTTACTTTGGAAAAAAAAATATTTTTTTTGTTACTTTGGAAAAAAAAATGTTTTTTTAGTTACTTTGGAAAAAAAAAAAAAATTTTAGTTACTTTGGAAAAAAACAATTTTTTTTAGTTACTTTGGAAAAAAAAATATTTTTTTAGTTACTTTGGAAAAAAAGTTACTTTTTTAGTTACTTTGGAAAAAAAAATATTTTTTTAGTTACTTTGGAAAAAAAAAAATATTTTTTTTGTTACTTTGGAAAAAAAAAATATTTTTTTAGTTACTTTGGAAAAAAAAATATTTTTTTAGTTACTTTGGAAAAATAAATATTTTTTTAGTTACTTTGGAAAAAAAGTTACTTTTTTAGTTACTTTGGAAAAATAAATAATTTTTTAGTTTCTTTGCAAAAAAAAATTTTTTTTTAGTTACTTTGGAAAAATAAATATTTTTTTAGTTACTTTGGAAAAAAAGTTACTTTTTTAGTTACTTTGGAAAAATAAATAATTTTTTAGTTTCTTTGCAAAAAAAAATTTTTTTTTAGTTACTTTGGAAAAATTTTTTTTTTTTAGTTACTTTGGAAAAAAAAATTTTTTTTTTGTTACTTTGGAAAAAAAAATATTTTTTTAGTTACTTTGGAAAAAAAAATATTTTTTTAGTTACTTTGGAAAAAAAAATATTTTTTTAGTTACTTTGGAAAAAAAATATTTTTTTAGTTACTTTGGAAAAATAAATATTTTTTTAGTTACTTTGGAAAAAAAGTTACTTTTTTAGTTACTTTGGAAAAAAAAATATTTTTTTAGTTACTTTGGAAAAAAAGTTACTTTTTTAGTTACTTTGGAAAAAAAAATATTTTTTTAGTTTCTTTGGAAAAAAAGTTACTTTTTTAGTTACTTTGGAAAAAAAAATATTTTTTTAGTTACTTTGGAAAAAAAAATATTTTTTTTGTTACTTTGGAAAAAAAAATATTATTTTAGTTACTTTGGAAAAAAAAATATTTTTTTAGTTACTTTGGAAAAAAAAAATGTTTTAGTTACTTTGGAAAAAAAAATATTTTTTTAGTTACTTTGGAAAAAAAAATATTTTTTTAGTTACTTTGGAAAAAAAATATTTTTTTAGTTACTTTGGGAAAAAAAATATTTTTTTAGTTACTTTGGAAAAAAAAATATTTTTTTAGTTACTTTGGAAAAAAGTTACTTTTTTAGTTACTTTGGAAAAAAAAATATTTTTTTAGTTACTTTGGAAAAAAACAATTTTTTTAGTTACTTTGGAAAAAAATATATTTTTTTAGTTACTTTGGAAAAAAAAATTTTTTTTAGTTTCTTTGCAAAAAAAATTTTTTTTTAGTTACTTTGGAAAAAAAAATATTTTTTTAGTTACTTTGGAAAAAAAAATATTTTTTTAGTTACTTTGGAAAAAAAAATATTTTTTTAGTTACTTTGGAAAAAAAAAAAATTTTTTAGTTACTTTGGAAAAAAAAATATTTTTTTAGTTACTTTGGAAAAAAAAATATTTTTTTAGTTACTTTGGAAAAAAAAATATTTTTTTAGTTACTTTGGAAAAAAAGTTACTTTTTTAGTTACTTTGGAAAAAAAATATTTTTTTAGTTACTTTGGAAAAAAAAATATTTTTTTTGTTACTTTGGAAAAAAAAATATTTTTTTTGTTACTTTGGAAAAAAAAAATATTTTTTTAGTTACTTTGGAAAAAAAAATATTTTTTTAGTTACTTTGGAAAAAAAAATATTTTTTTAGTTACTTTGGAAAAAAAGTTACTTTTTTAGTTACTTTGGAAAAAAATTTTTTTTTTTAGTTTCTTTGCAAAAAAACAATTTTTTTTAGTTACTTTGGAAAAAAAAATATTTTTTTAGTTACTTTGGAAAAAAAGTTACTTTTTTAGTTACTTTGGAAAAAAAAATATTTTTTTAGTTACTTTGGAAAAAAAGTTACTTTTTTAGTTACTTTGGAAAAAAAAATATTTTTTTAGTTACTTTGGAAAAAAATATATTTTTTTTGTTACTTTGGAAAAAAAAATATTTTTTTAGTTACTTTGGAAAAAAAAAAAATTTTTTAGTTACTTTGGAAAAAAAATTTTTTTTTTTAGTTACTTTGGAAAAAAATTTTTTTTTTTAGTTTCTTTGGAAAAAAAAATATTTTTTTAGTTACTTTGGAAAAAAAAATATTTTTTTAGTTACTTTGGAAAAAAAAATATTTTTTTAGTTACTTTGGAAAAAAAAATATTTTTTTAGTTACTTTGGAAAAAAAGTTACTTTTTAGTTTCTTTGGAAAAAAAAATATTTTTTTAGTTACTTTGGAAAAAAAAATATTTTTTTAGTTACTTTGGAAAAAAAAATATTTTTTTAGTTACTTTGGAAAAAAAAATTTTTTTTAGTTACTTTGGAAAAAAAAATATTTTTTTAGTTACTTTGGAAAAAAAAATATTTTTTTAGTTACTTTGGAAAAAAAGTTACTTTTTTAGTTACTTTGGAAAAAAAAATATTTTTTTAGTTACTTTGGAAAAAAAAATATTTTTTTTGTTACTTTGGAAAAAAAAATATTTTTTTAGTTACTTTGGGAAAAAAAAATTTTTTTTAGTTACTTTGGAAAAGAAAACATTTTTTAGTTACTTTGGAAAAAAAAATTTTTTTTAGTTACTTTGGAAAAAAAATTATTTTTTTAGTTACTTTGGAAAAAAAAATATTTTTTTAGTTACTTTGGAAAAAAAATATTTTTTTAGTTACTTTGGAAAAAAAAATATTTTTTTAGTTACTTTGGAAAAAAAAATATTTTTTTAGTTACTTTGGAAAAAAAGTTACTTTTTTAGTTACTTTGGAAAAAAAAATATTTTTTTAGTTACTTTGGAAAAAAAAATATTTTTTTTGTTACTTTGGAAAAAAAAATATTTTTTTAGTTACTTTGGAAAAAAAAAAATTTTTTTAGTTACTTTGGAAAAAAATTTTTTTTTTAGTTACTTTGGAAAAAAAAATATTTTTTTAGTTTCTTTGGAAAAAAAAATATTTTTTTAGTTTCTTTGGAAAAAAAAATATTTTTTTAGTTACTTTGGAAAAAAAATATTTTTTTAGTTACTTTGGAAAAAAAGTTACTTTTTTAGTTACTTTGGAAAAAAAAATATTTTTTTAGTTACTTTGGAAAAAAAAATATTTTTTTTGTTACTTTGGAAAAAAAAATATTTTTTTTGTTACTTTGGAAAAAAAAATTTTTTTTAGTTACTTTGGAAAAAAAAAAATTTTTTAGTTACTTTGGAAAAAAAAATTTTTTTTTAGTTACTTTGGAAAAAAAAATTTTTTTTTAGTTACTTTGGAAAAAAAATTAATTTTTTAGTTACTTTGGAAAAAAAAATATTTTTTTAGTTACTTTGGAAAAAAAAATTTTTTTTAGTTACTTTGGAAAAAAAATTTTTTTTTTAGTTACTTTGGAAAAAAAAATTTTTTTTTAGTTACTTTGGAAAAAAAATTTTTTTTTTAGTTACTTTGGAAAAAAAAATATTTTTTTAGTTACTTTGGAAAAAAAGTTACTTTTTTAGTTACTTTGGAAAAAAAAATATTTTTTTAGTTACTTTGGAAAAAAAAATAATTTTTTAGTTACTTTGGAAAAAAACAATTTTTTTTAGTTACTTTGGAAAAAAAATATTTTTTTAGTTACTTTGGAAAAATAAATATTTTTTTAGTTACTTTGGAAAAAAAGTTACTTTTTTAGTTACTTTGGAAAAAAAAATATTTTTTTAGTTACTTTGGAAAAAAAGTTACTTTTTTAGTTACTTTGGAAAAAAAAATATTTTTTTAGTTTCTTTGGAAAAAAAGTTACTTTTTTAGTTACTTTGGAAAAAAAAATATTTTTTTAGTTTCTTTGCAAAAAAAAATTTTTTTTTAGTTACTTTGGAAAAATTTTTTTTTTTTAGTTACTTTGGAAAAAAAATTTTTTTTTTTGTTACTTTGGAAAAAAAAATATTTTTTTAGTTACTTTGGAAAAAAAAATATTTTTTTAGTTACTTTGGAAAAAAAAATATTTTTTTAGTTACTTTGGAAAAAAAATATTTTTTTAGTTACTTTGGAAAAATAAATATTTTTTTAGTTACTTTGGAAAAAAAGTTACTTTTTTAGTTACTTTGGAAAAAAAAATATTTTTTTAGTTACTTTGGAAAAAAAGTTACTTTTTTAGTTACTTTGGAAAAAAAAATATTTTTTTAGTTTCTTTGGAAAAAAAGTTACTTTTTTAGTTACTTTGGAAAAAAAAATATTTTTTTAGTTACTTTGGAAAAAAAAATATTTTTTTTGTTACTTTGGAAAAAAAAATATTATTTTAGTTACTTTGGAAAAAAAAATATTTTTTTAGTTACTTTGGAAAAAAAAAATGTTTTAGTTACTTTGGAAAAAAAAATATTTTTTTAGTTACTTTGGAAAAAAAAATATTTTTTTAGTTACTTTGGAAAAAAAATATTTTTTTAGTTACTTTGGGAAAAAAAATATTTTTTTAGTTACTTTGGAAAAAAAAATATTTTTTTAGTTACTTTGGAAAAAAGTTACTTTTTTAGTTACTTTGGAAAAAAAAATATTTTTTTAGTTACTTTGGAAAAAAACAATTTTTTTAGTTACTTTGGAAAAAAATATATTTTTTTAGTTACTTTGGAAAAAAAAATATTTTTTTAGTTACTTTGGAAAAAAAATTTTTTTTTAGTTTCTTTGCAAAAAAAATTTTTTTTTAGTTACTTTGGAAAAAAAAATATTTTTTTAGTTACTTTGGAAAAAAAAATATTTTTTTAGTTACTTTGGAAAAAAAAATATTTTTTTAGTTACTTTGGAAAAAAAAAAAATTTTTTAGTTACTTTGGAAAAAAAAATATTTTTTTAGTTACTTTGGAAAAAAAAATATTTTTTTAGTTACTTTGGAAAAAAAAATATTTTTTTAGTTACTTTGGAAAAAAAGTTACTTTTTTAGTTACTTTGGAAAAAAAATATTTTTTTAGTTACTTTGGAAAAAAAAATATTTTTTTTGTTACTTTGGAAAAAAAAATATTTTTTTTGTTACTTTGGAAAAAAAAAATATTTTTTTAGTTACTTTGGAAAAAAAAATATTTTTTTAGTTACTTTGGAAAAAAAAATATTTTTTTAGTTACTTTGGAAAAAAAGTTACTTTTTTAGTTACTTTGGAAAAAAAATTTTTTTTTTAGTTTCTTTGCAAAAAAACAATTTTTTTTAGTTACTTTGGAAAAAAAAATATTTTTTTAGTTACTTTGGAAAAAAAGTTACTTTTTTAGTTACTTTGGAAAAAAAAATATTTTTTTAGTTACTTTGGAAAAAAAGTTACTTTTTTAGTTACTTTGGAAAAAAAAATATTTTTTTAGTTACTTTGGAAAAAAATATATTTTTTTTGTTACTTTGGAAAAAAAAATATTTTTTTAGTTACTTTGGAAAAAAAAAAAATTTTTTAGTTACTTTGGAAAAAAAATTTTTTTTTTTAGTTACTTTGGAAAAAAATTTTTTTTTTTAGTTTCTTTGGAAAAAAAAATATTTTTTTAGTTACTTTGGAAAAAAAAATATTTTTTTAGTTACTTTGGAAAAAAAAATATTTTTTTAGTTACTTTGGAAAAAAAAATATTTTTTTAGTTACTTTGGAAAAAAAGTTACTTTTTAGTTTCTTTGGAAAAAAAAATATTTTTTTAGTTACTTTGGAAAAAAAAATATTTTTTTAGTTACTTTGGAAAAAAAAATATTTTTTTAGTTACTTTGGAAAAAAAAATTTTTTTTAGTTACTTTGGAAAAAAAAATATTTTTTTAGTTACTTTGGAAAAAAAAATATTTTTTTAGTTACTTTGGAAAAAAAGTTACTTTTTTAGTTACTTTGGAAAAAAAAATATTTTTTTAGTTACTTTGGAAAAAAAAATATTTTTTTTGTTACTTTGGAAAAAAAAATATTTTTTTAGTTACTTTGGGAAAAAAAAATTTTTTTTAGTTACTTTGGAAAAGAAAACATTTTTTAGTTACTTTGGAAAAAAAAATTTTTTTTAGTTACTTTGGAAAAAAAATTATTTTTTTAGTTACTTTGGAAAAAAAAATATTTTTTTAGTTACTTTGGAAAAAAAATATTTTTTTAGTTACTTTGGAAAAAAAAATATTTTTTTAGTTACTTTGGAAAAAAAAATATTTTTTTAGTTACTTTGGAAAAAAAGTTACTTTTTTAGTTACTTTGGAAAAAAAAATATTTTTTTAGTTACTTTGGAAAAAAAAATATTTTTTTTGTTACTTTGGAAAAAAAAATATTTTTTTAGTTACTTTGGAAAAAAAAAAATTTTTTTAGTTACTTTGGAAAAAAATTTTTTTTTTAGTTACTTTGGAAAAAAAAATATTTTTTTAGTTTCTTTGGAAAAAAAAATATTTTTTTAGTTACTTTGGAAAAAAAATATTTTTTTAGTTACTTTGGAAAAAAAAATATTTTTTTAGTTACTTTGGAAAAAAAGTTACTTTTTTAGTTACTTTGGAAAAAAAAATATTTTTTTAGTTACTTTGGAAAAAAAAATATTTTTTTTGTTACTTTGGAAAAAAAAATATTTTTTTTGTTACTTTGGAAAAAAAAATTTTTTTTAGTTACTTTGGAAAAAAAAAAATTTTTTAGTTACTTTGGAAAAAAAAATTTTTTTTTAGTTACTTTGGAAAAAAAATTAATTTTTTAGTTACTTTGGAAAAAAAAATATTTTTTTAGTTACTTTGGAAAAAAAATATTTTTTTTAGTTACTTTGGAAAAAAAAATTTTTTTTAGTTACTTTGGAAAAAAAATTTTTTTTTTAGTTACTTTGGAAAAAAAAATTTTTTTTTAGTTACTTTGGAAAAAAAATTTTTTTTTTAGTTACTTTGGAAAAAAAAATATTTTTTTAGTTACTTTGGAAAAAAAGTTACTTTTTTAGTTACTTTGGAAAAAAAAATATTTTTTTAGTTACTTTGGAAAAAAAAATAATTTTTTAGTTACTTTGGAAAAAAACAATTTTTTTTAGTTACTTTGGAAAAAAAAATATTTTTTTAGTTACTTTGGAAAAAAAGTTACTTTTTTAGTTACTTTGGAAAAAAAAATATTTTTTTAGTTACTTTGGAAAAAAAGTTACTTTTTTAGTTACTTTGGAAAAAAAAATATTTTTTTAGTTACTTTGGAAAAAAAAATATTTTTTTTGTTACTTTGGAAAAAAAAAATATTTTTTTAGTTACTTTGGAAAAAAAAATATTTTTTTAGTTACTTTGGAAAAAAAAATATTTTTTTAGTTACTTTGGAAAAAAAGTTACTTTTTTAGTTACTTTGGAAAAAAAAAATAATTTTTTAGTTTCTTTGCAAAAAAAAATTTTTTTTTAGTTACTTTGGAAAAAAAAAATTTTTTTAGTTACTTTGGAAAAAAAAATATTTTTTTAGTTACTTTGGAAAAAAAAATATTTTTTTAGTTACTTTGGAAAAAAAAATATTTTTTTAGTTACTTTGGAAAAAAAATATTTTTTTAGTTACTTTGGAAAAAAAAATATTTTTTTAGTTACTTTGGAAAAAAAGTTACTTTTTTAGTTACTTTGGAAAAAAAAATATTTTTTTAGTTTCTTTGGAAAAAAACAATTTTTTTTAGTTACTTTGGAAAAAAAAAAATTTTTTTAGTTACTTTGGAAAAAAAGTTACTTTTTTAGTTACTTTGGAAAAAAAAATATTTTTTAGTTACTTTGGAAAAAAAGTTACTTTTTTAGTTACTTTGGAAAAAAAAAAATTTTTTTAGTTACTTTGGAAAAAAAAATATTTTTTTAGTTACTTTGGAAAAAAAGTTACTTTTTTAGTTACTTTGGAGAAAAAAAATATTTTTTTAGTTACTTTGGAAAAAAAGTTACTTTTTTAGTTACTTTGGAAAAAAAGTTACTTTTTTAGTTACTTTGGAAAAAAAAATATTTTTTTTGTTACTTTGGAAAAAAAAATATATTTTTTTAGTTACTTTGGAAAAAAAAATATTTTTTTAGTTTCTTTGCAAAAAAAAATATTTTTTTAGTTACTTTGGAAAAAAAAATATTTTTTTAGTTACTTTGGAAAAAAAATATTTTTTTAGTTACTTTGGAAAAAAAAATATTTTTTTAGTTACTTTGGAAAAAAAGTTACTTTTTTAGTTACTTTGGAAAAAAAAAATTTTTTTTAGTTTCTTTGCAAAAAAAATATTTTTTTTAGTTACTTTGAAAAAAAAAAATTTTTTTTAGTTACTTTGGAAAAAAAAATATTTTTTTAGTTACTTTGGAAAAAAAAATATTTTTTTAGTTACTTTGGAAAAAAAAATATTTTTTTAGTTACTTTGGAAAAAAAAATATTTTTTTAGTTACTTTGGAAAAAAAGTTACTTTTTTAGTTACTTTGGAAAAAAAAATATTTTTTTAGTTTCTTTGGAAAAAAAGTTACTTTTTTAGTTACTTTGGAAAAAAAAATATTTTTTTAGTTACTTTGGAAAAAAAAAAAAAAATTTTGTTACTTTGGAAAAAAAAATATTTTTTTAGTTACTTTGGAAAAAAAAATATTTTTTTAGTTACTTTGGAAAAAAACAATTTTTTTAGTTACTTTGGAAAAAAATATATTTTTTTAGTTACTTTGGAAAAAAAGTTACTTTTTTAGTTACTTTGGAAAAAAAAATATTTTTTTAGTTACTTTGGAGAAAAAGTTACTTTTTTAGTTACTTTGGAAAAAAAAATATTTTTTTAGTTACTTTGGAAAAAAAAATATTTTTTTTGTTACTTTGGAAAAAAAAATTATTTTTTTAGTTACTTTGGAAAAAAAAATATTTTTTTAGTTACTTTGGAAAAAAAAATATTTTTTTAGTTACTTTGGAAAAAAAGTTACTTTTTTAGTTACTTTGGAAAAAAAAAAAAAATTTTAGTTTCTTTGCAAAAAAAAATTTTTTTTTAGTTACTTTGGAAAAAAAAAATTTTTTTAGTTACTTTGGAAAAAAAAATATTTTTTTAGTTACTTTGGAAAAAAAAATATTTTTTTAGTTACTTTGGAAAAAAAGTTACTTTTTTAGTTACTTTGGAAAAAAAAATATTTTTTTAGTTTCTTTGGAAAAAAAGTTACTTTTTTAGTTACTTTGGAAAAAAAAATATTTTTTTAGTTACTTTGGAAAAAAATATATTTTTTTTGTTACTTTGGAAAAAAATATATTTTTTTAGTTACTTTGGAAAAAAAAAATTTTTTTTAGTTACTTTGGAAAAAAACAATTTTTTTTAGTTACTTTGGAAAAAGAAATATTTTTCTAGTTACTTTGGAAAAAAAGTTACTTTTTTAGTTACTTTGGAAAAAAAAATATTTTTTTAGTTACTTTGGAAAAAAAGTTACTTTTTTAGTTACTTTGGAAAAAAAAATATTTTTTTAGTTACTTTGGAAAAAAACATATTTTTTTTGTTACTTTGGAAAAAAAATATATTTTTTTAGTTACTTTGGAAAAAAAAAAAATTTTTAGTTACTTTGGAAAAAAAAAATTTTTTTTAGTTACTTTGGAAAAAAAAATATTTTTTTAGTTTCTTTGGAAAAAAAAATATTTTTTTAGTTACTTTGGAAAAAAAAATATTTTTTTAGTTACTTTGGAAAAAAATATATTTTTTTAGTTACTTTGGGAAAAAAAATATTTTTTTAGTTACTTTGGAAAAAAAGTTACTTTTTAGTTACTTTGGAAAAAAAAATATTTTTTTAGTTACTTTGGAAAAAAAAATATTTTTTTAGTTACTTTGGAAAAAAAAATATTTTTTTAGTTACTTTGGAAAAAAAATATTTTTTTAGTTACTTTGGAAAAAAAAATATTTTTTTAGTTACTTTGGAAAAAAAAATATTTTTTTAGTTACTTTGGAAAAAAAGTTACTTTTTTAGTTACTTTGGAAAAAAAAATATTTTTTTAGTTACTTTGGAAAAAAAAATATTTTTTTTGTTACTTTGGAAAAAAAAAATTTTTTTTAGTTACTTTGGAAAAAAAAATTTTTTTTTAGTTACTTTGGAAAAAAAAATTTTTTTTAGTTACTTTGGAAAAAAAAATGTTTTAGTTACTTTGGAAAAAAAATTATTTTTTTAGTTACTTTGGAAAAAAAAATATTTTTTTAGTTACTTTGGAAAAAAAATATTTTTTTAGTTACTTTGGGAAAAAAAATATTTTTTTAGTTACTTTGGAAAAAAAAATATTTTTTTAGTTACTTTGGAAAAAAAAGTTACTTTTTTAGTTACTTTGGAAAAAAAAATATTTTTTTAGTTACTTTGGAAAAAAACAATTTTTTTAGTTACTTTGGAAAAAAATATATTTTTTTAGTTACTTTGGAAAAAAAAATATTTTTTTAGTTACTTTGGAAAAAAAAAATTTTTTTAGTTTCTTTGCAAAAAAAATTTTTTTTTAGTTACTTTGGAAAAAAAAATATTTTTTTAGTTACTTTGGAAAAAAAAATATTTTTTTAGTTACTTTGGAAAAAAAAAAATTTTTTTAGTTACTTTGGAAAAAAAAAAATTTTTTTAGTTACTTTGGAAAAAAAAATATTTTTTTAGTTACTTTGGAAAAAAAAATATTTTTTTAGTTACTTTGGAAAAAAAAATATTTTTTTAGTTACTTTGGAAAAAAAGTTACTTTTTTAGTTACTTTGGAAAAAAAATATTTTTTTAGTTACTTTGGAAAAAAATATATTTTTTTTGTTACTTTGGAAAAAAAAATTTTTTTTTAGTTACTTTGGAAAAAAAAAAAAATTTTTAGTTACTTTGGAAAAAAACAATTTTTTTTAGTTACTTTGGAAAAAAAAATATTTTTTTAGTTACTTTGGAAAAAAAGTTACTTTTTTAGTTACTTTGGAAAAAAAAATATTTTTTTAGTTACTTTGGAAAAAAAAATATTTTTTTTGTTACTTTGGAAAAAAAAAATATTTTTTTAGTTACTTTGGAAAAAAAAATATTTTTTTAGTTACTTTGGAAAAATAAATATTTTTTTAGTTACTTTGGAAAAAAAGTTACTTTTTTAGTTACTTTGGAAAAATAAATAATTTTTTAGTTTCTTTGCAAAAAAAAATTTTTTTTTAGTTACTTTGGAAAAATAAATATTTTTTTAGTTACTTTGGAAAAAAAGTTACTTTTTTAGTTACTTTGGAAAAATAAATAATTTTTTAGTTTCTTTGCAAAAAAAAATTTTTTTTTAGTTACTTTGGAAATTTTTTTTTTTTTTAGTTACTTTGGAAAAAAAAATATTTTTTTTGTTACTTTGGAAAAAAAAATATTTTTTTAGTTACTTTGGAAAAAAAAATATTTTTTTAGTTACTTTGGAAAAAAAAATATTTTTTTAGTTACTTTGGAAAAAAAATATTTTTTTAGTTACTTTGGAAAAATAAATATTTTTTTAGTTACTTTGGAAAAAAAGTTACTTTTTTAGTTACTTTGGAAAAAAAAATATTTTTTTAGTTACTTTGGAAAAAAAGTTACTTTTTTAGTTACTTTGGAAAAAAAAATATTTTTTTAGTTTCTTTGGAAAAAAAGTTACTTTTTTAGTTACTTTGGAAAAAAAAATATTTTTTTAGTTACTTTGGAAAAAAAAATATTTTTTTTGTTACTTTGGAAAAAAAAATATTATTTTAGTTACTTTGGAAAAAAAAATATTTTTTTAGTTACTTTGGAAAAAAAGTTACTTTTTTAGTTACTTTGGAAAAAAAAATATTTTTTTAGTTACTTTGGAAAAAAAAATATTTTTTTTGTTACTTTGGAAAAAAAAAATATTTTTTTAGTTACTTTGGAAAAAAAAATATTTTTTTAGTTACTTTGGAAAAAAAAAATATTTTTTAGTTACTTTGGAAAAAAAAATATTTTTTTAGTTTCTTTGGAAAAAAAAATATTTTTTTAGTTACTTTAGAAAAAAAAATATTTTTTTAGTTACTTTGGAAAAAAAAATATTTTTTTAGTTACTTTGGAAAAAAAGTTACTTTTTTAGTTACTTTGGAAAAAAAGTTACTTTTTTAGTTACTTTGGAAAAAAAAAATTTTTTTAGTTACTTTGGAAAAAAAAATATTTTTTTTGTTACTTTGGAAAAAAAGTTACTTTTTTAGTTACTTTGGAAAAAAAATATTTTTTTAGTTGCTTTGGAAAAAAAAATATTTTTTTAGTTACTTTGGAAAAAAAAATATTTTTTTAGTTACTTTGGAAAAAAAGTTACTTTTTTAGTTACTTTGGAAAAAAAAATATTTTTTTAGTTACTTTGGAAAAAAAAATATTTTTTTTGTTACTTTGGAAAAAAAAAATTTTTTTTAGTTACTTTGGAAAAAAAAATTTTTTTTTAGTTACTTTGGAAAAAAAAATTTTTTTTAGTTACTTTGGAAAAAAAAATGTTTTAGTTACTTTGGAAAAAAAATAATTTTTTTAGTTACTTTGGAAAAAAAAATATTTTTTTAGTTACTTTGGAAAAAAAATATTTTTTTAGTTACTTTGGGAAAAAAAATATTTTTTTAGTTACTTTGGAAAAAAAAATATTTTTTTAGTTACTTTGGAAAAAAAGTTACTTTTTTAGTTACTTTGGAAAAAAAAATATTTTTTTAGCTACTTTGGAAAAAAACAATTTTTTTAGTTACTTTGGAAAAAAATATATTTTTTTAGTTACTTTGGAAAAAAAAATATTTTTTTAGTTACTTTGGAAAAAAAAATTTTTTTTAGTTTCTTTGCAAAAAAAATTTTTTTTTAGTTACTTTGGAAAAAAAAATATTTTTTTAGTTACTTTGGAAAAAAAAATATTTTTTTAGTTACTTTGGAAAAAAAAATATTTTTTTAGTTACTTTGGAAAAAAAAAAATTTTTTTAGTTACTTTGGAAAAAAAAATATTTTTTTAGTTACTTTGGAAAAAAAAATATTTTTTTAGTTACTTTGGAAAAAAAAATATTTTTTTAGTTACTTTGGAAAAAAAGTTACTTTTTTAGTTACTTTGGAAAAAAAATATTTTTTTAGTTACTTTGGAAAAAAAAATATTTTTTTTGTTACTTTGGAAAAAAAAAAAATTTTTTAGTTACTTTGGAAAAAAAGTTACTTTTTTAGTTACTTTGGAAAAAAAAATATTTTTTTAGTTACTTTGGAAAAAAAAATATTTTTTTTGTTACTTTGGAAAAAAAAAATATTTTTTTAGTTACTTTGGAAAAAAAAATATTTTTTTAGTTACTTTGGAAAAAAAAATATTTTTTTAGTTACTTTGGAAAAAAAGTTACTTTTTTAGTTACTTTGGAAAAAAAAATAATTTTTTAGTTTCTTTGCAAAAAAAAATTTTTTTTTAGTTACTTTGGAAAATTTTTTTTTTTTTAGTTACTTTGGAAAAAAAAATATTTTTTTTGTTACTTTGGAAAAAAAAATATTTTTTTAGTTACTTTGGAAAAAAAATATTTTTTTAGTTACTTTGGAAAAAAAAATATTTTTTTAGTTACTTTGGAAAAAAAATATTTTTTTAGTTACTTTGGAAAAATAAATATTTTTTTAGTTACTTTGGAAAAAAAGTTACTTTTTTAGTTACTTTGGAAAAAAAAATATTTTTTTAGTTACTTTGGAAAAAAAGTTACTTTTTTAGTTACTTTGGAAAAAAAAATATTTTTTTAGTTTCTTTGGAAAAAAAGTTACTTTTTTAGTTACTTTGGAAAAAAAAATATTTTTTTAGTTACTTTGGAAAAAAAAATATTTTTTTTGTTACTTTGGAAAAAAAAATATTATTTTAGTTACTTTGGAAAAAAAAATATTTTTTTAGTTACTTTGGAAAAAAAGTTACTTTTTTAGTTACTTTGGAAAAAAAAATATTTTTTTAGTTACTTTGGAAAAAAAAATATTTTTTTTGTTACTTTGGAAAAAAAAAATATTTTTTTAGTTACTTTGGAAAAAAAAAATTTTTTTTAGTTACTTTGGAAAAAAAAAATTTTTTTTAGTTACTTTGGAAAAAAAAATATTTTTTTAGTTTCTTTGGAAAAAAAAATATTTTTTTAGTTACTTTGGAAAAAAAAATATTTTTTTAGTTACTTTGGAAAAAAAAATATTTTTTTAGTTACTTTGGAAAAAAAGTTACTTTTTTAGTTACTTTGGAGAAAAAATTTTTTTTTTTAGTTACTTTGGAAAAAAAGTTACTTTTTTAGTTACTTTGGAAAAAAAGTTACTTTTTTAGTTACTTTGGAAAAAAAAAATTTTTTTTAGTTACTTTGGAAAAAAAAATATTTTTTTTGTTACTTTGGAAAAAAAGTTACTTTTTTAGTTACTTTGGAAAAAAAAAAAATTTTTTAGTTTCTTTGCAAAAAAAAATTTTTTTTTAGTTACTTTGAAAAAAAAAATTTTTTTTAGTTACTTTGGAAAAAAAAATATTTTTTTAGTTACTTTGGAAAAAAAAATATTTTTTTAGTTACTTTGGAAAAAAAAATATTTTTTTAGTTACTTTGGAAAAAAAAATATTTTTTTAGTTACTTTGGAAAAAAAAATATTTTTTTTGTTACTTTGGAAAAAAAGTTACTTTTTTAGTTACTTTGGAAAAAAAAATTTTTTTTAGTTACTTTGGAAAAAAAAATATTTTTTTTGTTACTTTGGAAAAAAAGTTACTTTTTTAGTTACTTTGGAAAAAAATTTTTTTTTTTAGTTTCTTTGCAAAAAAAAATTTTTTTTTAGTTACTTTGAAAAAAAAAAATTTTTTTAGTTACTTTGGAAAAAAAAATATTTTTTTAGTTACTTTGGAAAAAAAAATATTTTTTTAGTTACTTTGGAAAAAAAAATATTTTTTTAGTTACTTTGGAAAAAAAAATATTTTTTTAGTTACTTTGGAAAAAAAATATTTTTTTAGTTACTTTGGAAAAAAAAATATTTTTTTAGTTACTTTGGAAAAAAAGTTACTTTTTTAGTTACTTTGGAAAAAAAAATATTTTTTTAGTTTCTTTGGAAAAAAAGTTACTTTTTTAGTTACTTTGGAAAAAAATATATTTTTTTAGTTACTTTGGAAAAAAAAAATTTTTTTTTGTTACTTTGGAAAAAAAAATATTTTTTTAGTTACTTTGGAAAAAAAATATTTTTTTAGTTACTTTGGAAAAAAACAATTTTTTTAGTTACTTTGGAAAAAAAAATATTTTTTTAGTTACTTTGGAAAAAAAGTTACTTTTTTAGTTACTTTGGAAAAAAAAATATTTTTTTAGTTACTTTGGAGAAAAAGTTACTTTTTTAGTTACTTTGGAAAAAAAAATATTTTTTTAGTTACTTTGGAAAAAAAAATATTTTTTTTGTTACTTTGGAAAAAAAATTTATTTTTTTAGTTACTTTGGAAAAAAAAATATTTTTTTAGTTACTTTGGAAAAAAAAAAATTTTTTAGTTACTTTGGAAAAAAAAATATTTTTTTAGTTACTTTGGAAAAAAAAATATTTTTTTAGTTACTTTGGAAAAAAAAATATTTTTTTAGTTACTTTGGAAAAAAAGTTACTTTTTTAGTTACTTTGGAAAAAAAAATATTTTTTTAGTTTCTTTGGAAAAAAAGTTACTTTTTTAGTTACTTTGGAAAAAAAAATATTTTTTTAGTTACTTTGGAAAAAAATATATTTTTTTTGTTACTTTGGAAAAAAATATATTTTTTTAGTTACTTTGGAAAAAAATTTTTTTTTTTAGTTACTTTGGAAAAAAACAATTTTTTTTAGTTACTTTGGAAAAAAAAATATTTTTTTAGTTACTTTGGAAAAAAAGTTACTTTTTTAGTTACTTTGGAAAAAAAAATATTTTTTTAGTTACTTTGGAAAAAAAGTTACTTTTTTAGTTACTTTGGAAAAAAAAATATTTTTTTAGTTACTTTGGAAAAAAAAATATTTTTTTTGTTACTTTGGAAAAAAAAAATATTTTTTTAGTTACTTTGGAAAAAAAAAAATTTTTTAGTTACTTTGGAAAAAAAAAATTTTTTTTAGTTACTTTGGAAAAAAAAATATTTTTTTAGTTTCTTTGGAAAAAAAAATATTTTTTTAGTTACTTTGGAAAAAAAAATATTTTTTTAGTTACTTTGGAAAAAAATATATTTTTTTAGTTACTTTGGGAAAAAAAATATGTTTTTAGTTACTTTGGAAAAAAAGTTACTTTTTAGTTTCTTTGGAAAAAAAAATATTTTTTTAGTTACTTTGGAAAAAAAAATATTTTTTTAGTTACTTTGGAAAAAAAATATTTTTTTAGTTACTTTGGAAAAAAAATATTTTTTTAGTTACTTTGGAAAAAAAAATATTTTTTTAGTTACTTTGGAAAAAAAAATATTTTTTTAGTTACTTTGGAAAAAAAGTTACTTTTTTAGTTACTTTGGAAAAAAAAATATTTTTTTAGTTACTTTGGAAAAAAAAATATTTTTTTTGTTACTTTGGAAAAAAAAAAATTTTTTTAGTTACTTTGGAAAAAAAAAATTTTTTTTAGTTACTTTGGAAAAAAAAAATTTTTTTAGTTACTTTGGAAAAAAAAAATGTTTTAGTTACTTTGGAAAAAAAATTATTTTTTTAGTTACTTTGGAAAAAAAAATCTTTTTTTAGTTAC
Source organism: Melanostigma gelatinosum (assembly GCF_949748355.1). Taxonomy (NCBI): domain Eukaryota; kingdom Metazoa; phylum Chordata; class Actinopteri; order Perciformes; family Zoarcidae; genus Melanostigma; species Melanostigma gelatinosum. The sequence goes on along the minus strand of NW_027635208.1, from coordinate 35,175 downwards.
TTTGGAAAAAAAATATTTTTTTAGTTACTTTGGGAAAAAAAATATTTTTTTAGTTACTTTGGAAAAAAAAATATTTTTTTAGTTACTTTGGAAAAAAAGTTACTTTTTTAGTTACTTTGGAAAAAAAAATATTTTTTTAGTTACTTTGGAAAAAAACAATTTTTTTAGTTACTTTGGAAAAAAATATATTTTTTTAGTTACTTTGGAAAAAAATATATTTTTTTAGTTACTTTGGAAAAAAAAATTTTTTTTAGTTTCTTTGCAAAAAAAATTTTTTTTTAGTTACTTTGGAAAAAAAAATATTTTTTTAGTTACTTTGGAAAAAAAAATATTTTTTTAGTTACTTTGGAAAAAAAAATATTTTTTTAGTTACTTTGGAAAAAAAAATAATTTTTTAGTTACTTTGGAAAAAAAAATATTTTTTTAGTTACTTTGGAAAAAAAAATATTTTTTTAGTTACTTTGGAAAAAAAAATATTTTTTTAGTTACTTTGGAAAAAAAGTTACTTTTTTAGTTACTTTGGAAAAAATATATTTTTTTAGTTACTTTGGAAAAAAAAATATTTTTTTTGTTACTTTGGAAAAAAAAAAATTTTTTTTGTTACTTTGGAAAAAAAAAATATTTTTTTTGTTACTTTGGAAAAAAAAATATTTTTTTAGTTACTTTGGAAAAAAAAATATTTTTTTAGTTACTTTGGAAAAAAAGTTACTTTTTTAGTTACTTTGGAAAAAAAATTTTTTTTTTAGTTTCTTTGCAAAAAAACAATTTTTTTTAGTTACTTTGGAAAAAAAAATATTTTTTTAGTTACTTTGGAAAAAAAGTTACTTTTTTAGTTACTTTGGAAAAAAAAATATTTTTTTAGTTACTTTGGAAAAAAAGTTACTTTTTTAGTTACTTTGGAAAAAAAAATATTTTTTTAGTTACTTTGGAAAAAAATATATTTTTTTTGTTACTTTGGAAAAAAAAATATTTTTTTAGTTACTTTGGAAAAAAAAAAAATTTTTTAGTTACTTTGGAAAAAAAAATTTTTTTTTTAGTTACTTTGGAAAAAAAAATTTTTTTTTAGTTTCTTTGGAAAAAAAAATATTTTTTTAGTTACTTTGGAAAAAAAAATATTTTTTTAGTTACTTTGGAAAAAAAAATATTTTTTTAGTTACTTTGGAAAAAAAAATATTTTTTTAGTTACTTTGGAAAAAAAGTTACTTTTTAGTTTCTTTGGAAAAAAAATATTTTTTTAGTTACTTTGGAAAAAAAAATATTTTTTTAGTTACTTTGGAAAAAAAAATATTTTTTTAGTTACTTTGGAAAAAAAAATTTTTTTTAGTTACTTTGGAAAAAAAAATATTTTTTTAGTTACTTTGGAAAAAAAAATATTTTTTTAGTTACTTTGGAAAAAAAGTTACTTTTTTAGTTACTTTGGAAAAAAAAATATTTTTTTAGTTACTTTGGAAAAAAAAATATTTTTTTTGTTACTTTGGAAAAAAAAATATTTTTTTAGTTACTTTGGGGAAAAAAAATTTTTTTTAGTTACTTTGGAAAAAAAAAAAATTTTTTAGTTACTTTGGAAAAAAAAATTTTTTTTTTAGTTACTTTGGAAAAAAAAATTTTTTTTTAGTTTCTTTGGAAAAAAAAATATTTTTTTAGTTACTTTGGAAAAAAAAATATTTTTTTAGTTACTTTGGAAAAAAAAATATTTTTTTAGTTACTTTGGAAAAAAAAATATTTTTTTAGTTACTTTGGAAAAAAAGTTACTTTTTAGTTTCTTTGGAAAAAAAAATATTTTTTTAGTTACTTTGGAAAAAAAAATATTTTTTTAGTTACTTTGGAAAAAAAAATATTTTTTTAGTTACTTTGGAAAAAAAAATTTTTTTTAGTTACTTTGGAAAAAAAAATTTTTTTTAGTTACTTTGGAAAAAAAAATATTTTTTTAGTTACTTTGGAAAAAAAGTTACTTTTTTAGTTACTTTGGAAAAAAAAATATTTTTTTAGTTACTTTGGAAAAAAAAATATTTTTTTTGTTACTTTGGAAAAAAAAATATTTTTTTAGTTACTTTGGGGAAAAAAAATTTTTTTTAGTTACTTTGGAAAAAATTTTTTTTTTTAGTTACTTTGGAAAAAAAAATATTTTTTTAGTTTCTTTGGAAAAAAAAATATTTTTTTAGTTACTTTGGAAAAAAAAATATTTTTTTAGTTACTTTGGAAAAAAAAATATTTTTTTAGTTACTTTGGAAAAAAAGTTACTTTTTTAGTTACTTTGGAAAAAAAAATATTTTTTTAGTTACTTTGGAAAAAAAAATATTTTTTTTGTTACTTTGGAAAAAAAAATATTTTTTTTGTTACTTTGGAAAAAAAAATTTTTTTTAGTTACTTTGGAAAAAAAAAAATTTTTTAGTTACTTTGGAAAAAAAAAATTTTTTTTAGTTACTTTGGAAAAAAAATTAATTTTTTAGTTACTTTGGAAAAAAAAATATTTTTTTAGTTACTTTGGAAAAAAAAAATTTTTTTTAGTTACTTTGGAAAAAAAATTTTTTTTTAGTTACTTTGGAAAAAAAAATTTTTTTTTAGTTACTTTGGAAAAAAAAAATTTTTTTTAGTTACTTTGGAAAAAAAAATATTTTTTTAGTTACTTTGGAAAAAAAAATATTTTTTTAGTTACTTTGGAAAAAAAGTTACTTTTTTAGTTACTTTGGAAAAAAAAATATTTTTTTAGTTACTTTGGAAAAAAAAATAATTTTTTAGTTACTTTGGAAAAAAACAATTTTTTTTAGTTACTTTGGAAAAAAAAATATTTTTTTAGTTACTTTGGAAAAAAAGTTACTTTTTTAGTTACTTTGGAAAAAAAAATATTTTTTTAGTTACTTTGGAAAAAAAGTTACTTTTTTAGTTACTTTGGAAAAAAAAATATTTTTTTAGTTACTTTGGAAAAAAAAATATTTTTTTTGTTACTTTGGAAAAAAAAAATATTTTTTTAGTTACTTTGGAAAAAAAAATATTTTTTTAGTTACTTTGGAAAAAAAAATATTTTTTTAGTTACTTTGGAAAAAAAGTTACTTTTTTAGTTACTTTGGAAAAAAAAATAATTTTTTAGTTTCTTTGCAAAAAAAAATTTTTTTTTAGTTACTTTGGAAAAAAAAAATTTTTTTAGTTACTTTGGAAAAAAAAATATTTTTTTTGTTACTTTGGAAAAAAAAATATTTTTTTAGTTACTTTGGAAAAAAAAATATTTTTTTAGTTACTTTGGAAAAAAAATATTTTTTTAGTTACTTTGGAAAAAAAAATATTTTTTTAGTTACTTTGGAAAAAAAGTTACTTTTTTAGTTACTTTGGAAAAAAAAATATTTTTTTAGTTTCTTTGGAAAAAAACAATTTTTTTTAGTTACTTTGGAAAAAAAAATATTTTTTTAGTTACTTTGGAAAAAAAGTTACTTTTTTAGTTACTTTGGAAAAAAAAATATTTTTTTAGTTACTTTGGAAAAAAAGTTACTTTTTTAGTTACTTTGGAAAAAAAAAAAATTTTTTAGTTACTTTGGAAAAAAAAATATTTTTTTAGTTACTTTGGAAAAAAAGTTACTTTTTTAGTTACTTTGGAGAAAAAAAATATTTTTTTAGTTACTTTGGAAAAAAAGTTACTTTTTTAGTTACTTTGGAAAAAAAGTTACTTTTTTAGTTACTTTGGGAAAAAAAATATTTTTTTTGTTACTTTGGAAAAAAAAAATATTTTTTTAGTTACTTTGGAAAAAAAAATATTTTTTTAGTTTCTTTGCAAAAAAAAATATTTTTTTAGTTACTTTGGAAAAAAAAATATTTTTTTAGTTACTTTGGAAAAAAAAATATTTTTTTAGTTACTTTGGAAAAAAAAATATTTTTTTAGTTACTTTGGAAAAAAAGTTACTTTTTTAGTTACTTTGGAAAAAAAAAATTTTTTTTAGTTTCTTTGCAAAAAAAATTTTTTTTTTAGTTACTTTGAAAAAAAAAAAATTTTTTTAGTTACTTTGGAAAAAAAAATATTTTTTTAGTTACTTTGGAAAAAAAAATATTTTTTTAGTTACTTTGGAAAAAAAAATATTTTTTTAGTTACTTTGGAAAAAAAGTTACTTTTTTAGTTACTTTGGAAAAAAAAATATTTTTTTAGTTTCTTTGGAAAAAAAGTTACTTTTTTAGTTACTTTGGAAAAAAAAATATTTTTTTAGTTACTTTGGAAAAAAAAAAAAAAATTTAGTTACTTTGGAAAAAAAAATATTTTTTTAGTTACTTTGGAAAAAAAAATATTTTTTTAGTTACTTTGGAAAAAAACAATTTTTTTAGTTACTTTGGAAAAAAATATATTTTTTTAGTTACTTTGGAAAAAAAGTTACTTTTTTAGTTACTTTGGAAAAAAAAATATTTTTTTAGTTACTTTGGAGAAAAAGTTACTTTTTTAGTTACTTTGGAAAAAAAAATATTTTTTTAGTTACTTTGGAAAAAAAAATATTTTTTTTGTTACTTTGGAAAAAAAAATTATTTTTTTAGTTACTTTGGAAAAAAAAATATTTTTTTAGTTACTTTGGAAAAAAAAATATTTTTTTAGTTACTTTGGAAAAAAAGTTACTTTTTTAGTTACTTTGGAAAAAAAAAAAAAATTTTAGTTTCTTTGCAAAAAAAAATTTTTTTTAGTTACTTTGGAAAAAAAAATATTTTTTTAGTTACTTTGGAAAAAAAAATATTTTTTTTGTTACTTTGGAAAAAAATATATTTTTTTAGTTACTTTGGAAAAAAAAATTTTTTTTTAGTTACTTTGGAAAAAAACAATTTTTTTTAGTTACTTTGGAAAAAAAAATATTTTTTTAGTTACTTTGGAAAAAAAGTTACTTTTTTAGTTACTTTGGAAAAAAAAATATTTTTTTAGTTACTTTGGAAAAAAAGTTACTTTTTTAGTTACTTTGGAAAAAAAAATATTTTTTTAGTTACTTTGGAAAAAAAAATATTTTTTTTGTTACTTTGGAAAAAAAAAATATTTTTTTAGTTACTTTGGAAAAAAAAAAAATTTTTAGTTACTTTGGAAAAAAAAAAATTTTTTTAGTTACTTTGGAAAAAAAAATATTTTTTTAGTTTCTTTGGAAAAAAAAATATTTTTTTAGTTACTTTGGAAAAAAAAATATTTTTTTAGTTACTTTGGAAAAAAATATATTTTTTTAGTTACTTTGGGAAAAAAAATATTTTTTTAGTTACTTTGGAAAAAAAGTTACTTTTTAGTTTCTTTGGAAAAAAAAATATTTTTTTAGTTACTTTGGAAAAAAAAATATTTTTTTAGTTACTTTGGGAAAAAAAATATTTTTTTAGTTACTTTGGAAAAAAAATATTTTTTTAGTTACTTTGGAAAAAAAAATATTTTTTTAGTTACTTTGGAAAAAAAAATATTTTTTTAGTTACTTTGGAAAAAAAGTTACTTTTTTAGTTACTTTGGAAAAAAAAATATTTTTTTAGTTACTTTGGAAAAAAAAATATTTTTTTTGTTACTTTGGAAAAAAAAAATTTTTTTTAGTTACTTTGGAAAAAAAAAAAATTTTTTAGTTACTTTGGAAAAAAAAATTTTTTTTAGTTACTTTGGAAAAAAAAATGTTTTAGTTACTTTGGAAAAAAAATTATTTTTTTAGTTACTTTGGAAAAAAAAATATTTTTTTAGTTACTTTGGAAAAAAAATATTTTTTTAGTTACTTTGGGAAAAAAAATATTTTTTTAGTTACTTTGGAAAAAAAAAATTTTTTTTAGTTACTTTGGAAAAAAAATTTTTTTTTAGTTACTTTGGAAAAAAAAATTTTTTTTTAGTTACTTTGGAAAAAAAAAATTTTTTTTAGTTACTTTGGAAAAAAAAATATTTTTTTAGTTACTTTGGAAAAAAAAATATTTTTTTAGTTACTTTGGAAAAAAAGTTACTTTTTTAGTTACTTTGGAAAAAAAAATATTTTTTTAGTTACTTTGGAAAAAAAAATAATTTTTTAGTTACTTTGGAAAAAAACAATTTTTTTTAGTTACTTTGGAAAAAAAAATATTTTTTTAGTTACTTTGGAAAAAAAGTTACTTTTTTAGTTACTTTGGAAAAAAAAATATTTTTTTAGTTACTTTGGAAAAAAAGTTACTTTTTTAGTTACTTTGGAAAAAAAAATATTTTTTTAGTTACTTTGGAAAAAAAAATATTTTTTTTGTTACTTTGGAAAAAAAAAATATTTTTTTAGTTACTTTGGAAAAAAAAATATTTTTTTAGTTACTTTGGAAAAAAAAATATTTTTTTAGTTACTTTGGAAAAAAAGTTACTTTTTTAGTTACTTTGGAAAAAAAAATAATTTTTTAGTTTCTTTGCAAAAAAAAATTTTTTTTTAGTTACTTTGGAAAAAAAAAATTTTTTTAGTTACTTTGGAAAAAAAAATATTTTTTTTGTTACTTTGGAAAAAAAAATATTTTTTTAGTTACTTTGGAAAAAAAAATATTTTTTTAGTTACTTTGGAAAAAAAATATTTTTTTAGTTACTTTGGAAAAAAAAATATTTTTTTAGTTACTTTGGAAAAAAAGTTACTTTTTTAGTTACTTTGGAAAAAAAAATATTTTTTTAGTTTCTTTGGAAAAAAACAATTTTTTTTAGTTACTTTGGAAAAAAAAATATTTTTTTAGTTACTTTGGAAAAAAAGTTACTTTTTTAGTTACTTTGGAAAAAAAAATATTTTTTTAGTTACTTTGGAAAAAAAGTTACTTTTTTAGTTACTTTGGAAAAAAAAAAAATTTTTTAGTTACTTTGGAAAAAAAAATATTTTTTTAGTTACTTTGGAAAAAAAGTTACTTTTTTAGTTACTTTGGAGAAAAAAAATATTTTTTTAGTTACTTTGGAAAAAAAGTTACTTTTTTAGTTACTTTGGAAAAAAAGTTACTTTTTTAGTTACTTTGGGAAAAAAAATATTTTTTTTGTTACTTTGGAAAAAAAAAATATTTTTTTAGTTACTTTGGAAAAAAAAATATTTTTTTAGTTTCTTTGCAAAAAAAAATATTTTTTTAGTTACTTTGGAAAAAAAAATATTTTTTTAGTTACTTTGGAAAAAAAAATATTTTTTTAGTTACTTTGGAAAAAAAAATATTTTTTTAGTTACTTTGGAAAAAAAGTTACTTTTTTAGTTACTTTGGAAAAAAAAAATTTTTTTTAGTTTCTTTGCAAAAAAAATTTTTTTTTTAGTTACTTTGAAAAAAAAAAAATTTTTTTAGTTACTTTGGAAAAAAAAATATTTTTTTAGTTACTTTGGAAAAAAAAATATTTTTTTAGTTACTTTGGAAAAAAAAATATTTTTTTAGTTACTTTGGAAAAAAAGTTACTTTTTTAGTTACTTTGGAAAAAAAAATATTTTTTTAGTTTCTTTGGAAAAAAAGTTACTTTTTTAGTTACTTTGGAAAAAAAAATATTTTTTTAGTTACTTTGGAAAAAAAAAAAAAAATTTAGTTACTTTGGAAAAAAAAATATTTTTTTAGTTACTTTGGAAAAAAAAATATTTTTTTAGTTACTTTGGAAAAAAACAATTTTTTTAGTTACTTTGGAAAAAAATATATTTTTTTAGTTACTTTGGAAAAAAAGTTACTTTTTTAGTTACTTTGGAAAAAAAAATATTTTTTTAGTTACTTTGGAGAAAAAGTTACTTTTTTAGTTACTTTGGAAAAAAAAATATTTTTTTAGTTACTTTGGAAAAAAAAATATTTTTTTTGTTACTTTGGAAAAAAAAATTATTTTTTTAGTTACTTTGGAAAAAAAAATATTTTTTTAGTTACTTTGGAAAAAAAAATATTTTTTTAGTTACTTTGGAAAAAAGTTACTTTTTTAGTTACTTTGGAAAAAAAAAAAAAATTTTAGTTTCTTTGCAAAAAAAAATTTTTTTTTAGTTACTTTGGAAAAAAAAATATTTTTTTAGTTACTTTGGAAAAAAAAATATTTTTTTTGTTACTTTGGAAAAAAATATATTTTTTTAGTTACTTTGGAAAAAAAAATTTTTTTTTAGTTACTTTGGAAAAAAACAATTTTTTTTAGTTACTTTGGAAAAAAAAATATTTTTTTAGTTACTTTGGAAAAAAAGTTACTTTTTTAGTTACTTTGGAAAAAAAAATATTTTTTTAGTTACTTTGGAAAAAAAGTTACTTTTTTAGTTACTTTGGAAAAAAAAATATTTTTTTAGTTACTTTGGAAAAAAAAATATTTTTTTTGTTACTTTGGAAAAAAAAAATATTTTTTTAGTTACTTTGGAAAAAAAAAAAATTTTTAGTTACTTTGGAAAAAAAAAAATTTTTTTAGTTACTTTGGAAAAAAAAATATTTTTTTAGTTTCTTTGGAAAAAAAAATATTTTTTTAGTTACTTTGGAAAAAAAAATATTTTTTTAGTTACTTTGGAAAAAAATATATTTTTTTAGTTACTTTGGGAAAAAAAATATTTTTTTAGTTACTTTGGAAAAAAAGTTACTTTTTAGTTTCTTTGGAAAAAAAAATATTTTTTTAGTTACTTTGGAAAAAAAAATATTTTTTTAGTTACTTTGGGAAAAAAAATATTTTTTTAGTTACTTTGGAAAAAAAATATTTTTTTAGTTACTTTGGAAAAAAAAATATTTTTTTAGTTACTTTGGAAAAAAAAATATTTTTTTAGTTACTTTGGAAAAAAAGTTACTTTTTTAGTTACTTTGGAAAAAAAAATATTTTTTTAGTTACTTTGGAAAAAAAAATATTTTTTTTGTTACTTTGGAAAAAAAAAATTTTTTTTAGTTACTTTGGAAAAAAAAAAAATTTTTTAGTTACTTTGGAAAAAAAAATTTTTTTTAGTTACTTTGGAAAAAAAAATGTTTTAGTTACTTTGGAAAAAAAATTATTTTTTTAGTTACTTTGGAAAAAAAAATATTTTTTTAGTTACTTTGGAAAAAAAATATTTTTTTAGTTACTTTGGGAAAAAAAATATTTTTTTAGTTACTTTGGAAAAAAAAATATTTTTTTAGTTACTTTGGAAAAAAAGTTACTTTTTTAGTTACTTTGGAAAAAAAAATATTTTTTTAGTTACTTTGGAAAAAAACAATTTTTTTAGTTACTTTGGAAAAAAATATATTTTTTTAGTTACTTTGGAAAAAAAAATATTTTTTTAGTTACTTTGGAAAAAAAAAAAATTTTTAGTTTCTTTGCAAAAAAATTTTTTTTTTAGTTACTTTGGAAAAAAAAATATTTTTTTAGTTACTTTGGAAAAAAAAATATTTTTTTAGTTACTTTGGAAAAAAAAATGTTTTAGTTACTTTGGAAAAAAAATTATTTTTTTAGTTACTTTGGAAAAAAAAATATTTTTTTAGTTACTTTGGAAAAAAAATATTTTTTTAGTTACTTTGGGAAAAAAAATATTTTTTTAGTTACTTTGGAAAAAAAAATATTTTTTTAGTTACTTTGGAAAAAAAGTTACTTTTTTAGTTACTTTGGAAAAAAAAATATTTTTTTAGTTACTTTGGAAAAAAACAATTTTTTTAGTTACTTTGGAAAAAAATATATTTTTTTAGTTACTTTGGAAAAAAAAATATTTTTTTAGTTACTTTGGAAAAAAAAAAAATTTTTAGTTTCTTTGCAAAAAAATTTTTTTTTTAGTTACTTTGGAAAAAAAAATATTTTTTTAGTTACTTTGGAAAAAAAAATATTTTTTTAGTTACTTTGGAAAAAAAAATATTTTTTTAGTTACTTTGGAAAAAAAAAAAATTTTTTAGTTACTTTGGAAAAAAAAATATTTTTTTAGTTACTTTGGAAAAAAAAATATTTTTTTAGTTACTTTGGAAAAAAAAATATTTTTTTAGTTACTTTGGAAAAAAAGTTACTTTTTTAGTTACTTTGGAAAAAAAATATTTTTTTAGTTACTTTGGAAAAAAAAATATTTTTTTTGTTACTTTGGAAAAAAAAAAATTTTTTTAGTTACTTTGGAAAAAAACAATTTTTTTTAGTTACTTTGGAAAAAAAAATATTTTTTTAGTTACTTTGGAAAAAAAGTTACTTTTTTAGTTACTTTGGAAAAAAAAATATTTTTTTAGTTACTTTGGAAAAAAAGTTACTTTTTTAGTTACTTTGGAAAAAAAAATATTTTTTTAGTTACTTTGGAAAAAAAAATATTTTTTTTGTTACTTTGGAAAAAAAAAATATTTTTTTAGTTACTTTGGAAAAAAAAATAATTTTTTAGTTTCTTTGCAAAAAAAAATTTTTTTTTAGTTACTTTGGAAAATTTGTTTTTTTTTAGTTACTTTGGAAAAAAAAATATTTTTTTTGTTACTTTGGAAAAAAAAATATTTTTTTAGTTACTTTGGAAAAAAAAATATTTTTTTAGTTACTTTGGAAAAAAAAATATTTTTTTAGTTACTTTGGAAAAAAAATATTTTTTTAGTTACTTTGGAAAAATAAATATTTTTTTAGTTACTTTGGAAAAAAAGTTACTTTTTTAGTTACTTTGGAAAAAAAAATATTTTTTTAGTTACTTTGGAAAAAAAGTTACTTTTTTAGTTACTTTGGAAAAAAAAATATTTTTTTAGTTTCTTTGGAAAAAAAGTTACTTTTTTAGTTACTTTGGAAAAAAAAATATTTTTTTAGTTACTTTGGAAAAAAAAATATTTTTTTTGTTACTTTGGAAAAAAAAATATTATTTTAGTTACTTTGGAAAAAAAAATATTTTTTTAGTTACTTTGGAAAAAAAGTTACTTTTTTAGTTACTTTGGAAAAAAAAATATTTTTTTAGTTACTTTGGAAAAAAAAATATTTTTTTTGTTACTTTGGAAAAAAAAAATATTTTTTTAGTTACTTTGGAAAAAAAAAAATTTTTTTAGTTACTTTGGAAAAAAAAAAAATTTTTTAGTTACTTTGGAAAAAAAAATATTTTTTTAGTTTCTTTGGAAAAAAAAATATTTTTTTAGTTACTTTGGAAAAAAAAATATTTTTTTAGTTACTTTGGAAAAAAAAATATTTTTTTAGTTACTTTGGAAAAAATGTTACTTTTTTAGTTACTTTGGAAAAAAAGTTACTTTTTTAGTTACTTTGGAAAAAAAAAAAAATTTTTAGTTACTTTGGGAAAAAAAATATTTTTTTTGTTACTTTGGAAAAAAAGTTACTTTTTTAGTTACTTTGGAAAAAAATTTTTTTTTTTAGTTTCTTTGCAAAAAAAAATTTTTTTTTAGTTACTTTGAAAAAAAAATTTTTTTTTAGTTACTTTGGAAAAAAAAATATTTTTTTAGTTACTTTGGAAAAAAAAATATTTTTTTAGTTACTTTGGAAAAAAAAATATTTTTTTAGTTACTTTGGAAAAAAAAATATTTTTTTAGTTACTTTGGAAAAAAAAATATTTTTTTAGTTACTTTGGAAAAAAAAATATTTTTTTAGTTACTTTGGAAAAAAAGTTACTTTTTTAGTTACTTTGGAAAAAAAAAATTTTTTTTAGTTACTTTGGAAAAAAAAATATTTTTTTAGTTTCTTTGGAAAAAAAAATATTTTTTTAGTTACTTTGGAAAAAAAAATATTTTTTTAGTTACTTTGGAAAAAAATATATTTTTTTAGTTACTTTGGGAAAAAAAATATTTTTTTAGTTACTTTGGAAAAAAAGTTACTTTTTAGTTTCTTTGGAAAAAAAAATATTTTTTTAGTTACTTTGGAAAAAAGTTACTTTTTTAGTTACTTTGGAAAAAAAAATATTTTTTTAGTTACTTTGGAAAAAAAAATATTTTTTTTGTTACTTTGGAAAAAAAAAATTTTTTTTAGTTACTTTGGAAAAAAAAAAATTTTTTTAGTTACTTTGGAAAAAAAAATTTTTTTTAGTTACTTTGGAAAAAAAAATGTTTTAGTTACTTTGGAAAAAAAATTATTTTTTTAGTTACTTTGGAAAAAAAAATATTTTTTTAGTTACTTTGGAAAAAAAATATTTTTTTAGTTACTTTGGGAAAAAAAATATTTTTTTAGTTACTTTGGAAAAAAAAATATTTTTTTAGTTACTTTGGAAAAAAAGTTACTTTTTTAGTTACTTTGGAAAAAAAAATATTTTTTTAGTTACTTTGGAAAAAAACAATTTTTTTAGTTACTTTGGAAAAAAATATATTTTTTTAGTTACTTTGGAAAAAAAAATATTTTTTTAGTTACTTTGGAAAAAAAAAATTTTTTTAGTTTCTTTGCAAAAAAATTTTTTTTTTAGTTACTTTGGAAAAAAAAATATTTTTTTAGTTACTTTGGAAAAAAAAATATTTTTTTAGTTACTTTGGAAAAAAAAATATTTTTTTAGTTACTTTGGAAAAAAAAAAAATTTTTAGTTACTTTGGAAAAAAAAATATTTTTTTAGTTACTTTGGAAAAAAAAATATTTTTTTAGTTACTTTGGAAAAAAAAATATTTTTTTAGTTACTTTGGAAAAAAAGTTACTTTTTTAGTTACTTTGGAAAAAAAATATTTTTTTAGTTACTTTGGAAAAAAAAATATTTTTTTAGTTACTTTGGAAAAAAAGTTACTTTTTTAGTTACTTTGGAAAAAAAATATTTTTTTAGTTACTTTGGAAAAAAAAATATTTTTTTTGTTACTTTGGAAAAAAAAAAAATTTTTTAGTTACTTTGGAAAAAAACAATTTTTTTTAGTTACTTTGGAAAAAAAAATATTTTTTTAGTTACTTTGGAAAAAAAAATATTTTTTTAGTTACTTTGGAAAAAAAAATATTTTTTTTGTTACTTTGGAAAAAAAGTTACTTTTTTAGTTACTTTGGAAAAAAAAATAATTTTTTAGTTTCTTTGCAAAAAAAAATTTTTTTTTAGTTACTTTGGAAAATTTTTTTTTTTTTAGTTACTTTGGAAAAAAAAATATTTTTTTTGTTACTTTGGAAAAAAAAATATTTTTTTAGTTACTTTGGAAAAAAAAATATTTTTTTAGTTACTTTGGAAAAAAAAATATTTTTTTAGTTACTTTGGAAAAAAAATATTTTTTTAGTTACTTTGGAAAAATAAATATTTTTTTAGTTACTTTGGAAAAAAAGTAACTTTTTTAGTTACTTTGGAAAAAAAAATATTTTTTTAGTTACTTTGGAAAAAAAGTTACTTTTTTAGTTACTTTGGAAAAAAAAATATTTTTTTAGTTTCTTTGGAAAAAAAGTTACTTTTTTAGTTACTTTGGAAAAAAAAATATTTTTTTAGTTACTTTGGAAAAAAAAATATTTTTTTTGTTACTTTGGAAAAAAAAATATTATTTTAGTTACTTTGGAAAAAAAAATATTTTTTTAGTTACTTTGGAAAAAAAGTTACTTTTTTAGTTACTTTGGAAAAAAAATATTTTTTTAGTTACTTTGGAAAAAAAAATATTTTTTTTGTTACTTTGGAAAAAAAAAATATTTTTTTAGTTACTTTGGAAAAAAAAAAAAATTTTTAGTTACTTTGGAAAAAAAAAAATTTTTTTAGTTACTTTGGAAAAAAAAATATTTTTTTAGTTTCTTTGGAAAAAAAAATATTTTTTTAGTTACTTTGGAAAAAAAAATATTTTTTTAGTTACTTTGGAAAAAAAAATATTTTTTTAGTTACTTTGGAAAAAATGTTACTTTTTTAGTTACTTTGGAAAAAAAGTTACTTTTTTAGTTACTTTGGAAAAAAAAAAAATTTTTTAGTTACTTTGGAAAAAAAAATATTTTTTTTGTTACTTTGGAAAAAAAGTTACTTTTTTAGTTACTTTGGAAAAAAATTTTTTTTTTTAGTTTCTTTGCAAAAAAAAATTTTTTTTTAGTTACTTTGAAAAAAAAATTTTTTTTTAGTTACTTTGGAAAAAAAAATATTTTTTTAGTTACTTTGGAAAAAAAAATATTTTTTTAGTTACTTTGGGAAAAAAAATATTTTTTTAGTTACTTTGGAAAAAAAAATATTTTTTTAGTTACTTTGGAAAAAAAAATATTTTTTTAGTTACTTTGGAAAAAAAAATATTTTTTTAGTTACTTTGGAAAAAAAGTTACTTTTTTAGTTACTTTGGAAAAAAAAAAATTTTTTTAGTTACTTTGGAAAAAAAAATATTTTTTTAGTTTCTTTGGAAAAAAAAATATTTTTTTAGTTACTTTGGAAAAAAAAATATTTTTTTAGTTACTTTGGAAAAAAATATATTTTTTTAGTTACTTTGGGAAAAAAAATATTTTTTTAGTTACTTTGGAAAAAAAGTTACTTTTTAGTTTCTTTGGAAAAAAAAATATTTTTTTAGTTACTTTGGAAAAAAAATATTTTTTTAGTTACTTTGGAAAAAAAAATATTTTTTTAGTTACTTTGGAAAAAAAAATATTTTTTTAGTTACTTTGGAAAAAAAGTTACTTTTTTAGTTACTTTGGAAAAAAAAATATTTTTTTAGTTACTTTGGAAAAAAAAATATTTTTTTTGTTACTTTGGAAAAAAAAAAATTTTTTTAGTTACTTTGGAAAAAAAAAATTTTTTTTAGTTACTTTGGAAAAAAAAAATTTTTTTAGTTACTTTGGAAAAAAAAAATGTTTTAGTTACTTTGGAAAAAAAATTATTTTTTTAGTTACTTTGGAAAAAAAAATATTTTTTTAGTTACTTTGGAAAAAAAATATTTTTTTAGTTACTTTGGGAAAAAAAATATTTTTTTAGTTACTTTGGAAAAAAAAATATTTTTTTAGTTACTTTGGAAAAAAAGTTACTTTTTTAGTTACTTTGGAAAAAAAAATATTTTTTTAGTTACTTTGGAAAAAAACAATTTTTTTAGTTACTTTGGAAAAAAATATATTTTTTTAGTTACTTTGGAAAAAAAAAAATTTTTTTAGTTACTTTGGAAAAAAAATTTTTTTTTAGTTTCTTTGCAAAAAAATTTTTTTTTTAGTTACTTTGGAAAAAAAAATATTTTTTTAGTTACTTTGGAAAAAAAAATATTTTTTTAGTTACTTTGGAAAAAAAAATATTTTTTTAGTTACTTTGGAAAAAAAAAATTTTTTTAGTTACTTTGGAAAAAAAAATATTTTTTTAGTTACTTTGGAAAAAAAAATATTTTTTTAGTTACTTTGGAAAAAAAAATATTTTTTTAGTTACTTTGGAAAAAAGTTACTTTTTTAGTTACTTTGGAAAAAAAATATTTTTTTAGTTACTTTGGAAAAAAAAATATTTTTTTTGTTACTTTGGAAAAAAAAAAATTTTTTTAGTTACTTTGGAAAAAATTTTTTTTTTTAGTTACTTTGGAAAAAAACAATTTTTTTTAGTTACTTTGGAAAAAAAAATATTTTTTTAGTTACTTTGGAAAAAAAGTTACTTTTTTAGTTACTTTGGAAAAAAAAATATTTTTTTAGTTACTTTGGAAAAAAAGTTACTTTTTTAGTTACTTTGGAAAAAAAAATATTTTTTTAGTTACTTTGGAAAAAAAAATATTTTTTTTGTTACTTTGGAAAAAAAAAATATTTTTTTAGTTACTTTGGAAAAAAAAATATTTTTTTAGTTACTTTGGAAAAAAAATATTTTTTTAGTTACTTTGGAAAAAAAGTTACTTTTTTAGTTACTTTGGAAAAAAAAATAATTTTTTAGTTTCTTTGCAAAAAAAAATTTTTTTTTAGTTACTTTGGAATTTTTTTTTTTTTTTAGTTACTTTGGAAAAAAAAATATTTTTTTTGTTACTTTGGAAAAAAAAATATTTTTTTAGTTACTTTGGAAAAAAAAATATTTTTTTAGTTACTTTGGAAAAAAAAATATTTTTTTAGTTACTTTGGAAAAAAAAAAATTTTTTAGTTACTTTGGAAAAATAAATATTTTTTTAGTTACTTTGGAAAAAAAGTTACTTTTTTAGTTACTTTGGAAAAAAAAATATTTTTTTAGTTACTTTGGAAAAAAAGTTACTTTTTTAGTTACTTTGGAAAAAAAAATATTTTTTTAGTTTCTTTGGAAAAAAAGTTACTTTTTTAGTTACTTTGGAAAAAAAATATTTTTTTAGTTACTTTGGAAAAAAAAATATTTTTTTTGTTACTTTGGAAAAAAAAATATTATTTTAGTTACTTTGGAAAAAAAAATATTTTTTTAGTTACTTTGGAAAAAAAGTTACTTTTTTAGTTACTTTGGAAAAAAAAATATTTTTTTAGTTACTTTGGAAAAAAAAATATTTTTTTTGTTACTTTGGAAAAAAAAAAAATTTTTTTAGTTACTTTGGAAAAAAAAAATTTTTTTAGTTACTTTGGAAAAAAAAAATTTTTTTTAGTTACTTTGGAAAAAAAAATATTTTTTTAGTTTCTTTGGAAAAAAAAATATTTTTTTAGTTACTTTGGAAAAAAAAATATTTTTTTAGTTACTTTGGAAAAAAAAATATTTTTTTAGTTACTTTGGAAAAAAAGTTACTTTTTTAGTTACTTTGGAGAAAAAATTTTTTTTTTTAGTTACTTTGGAAAAAAAGTTACTTTTTTAGTTACTTTGGAAAAAAAGTTACTTTTTTAGTTACTTTGGAAAAAAAAAATTTTTTTTAGTTACTTTGGAAAAAAAAATATTTTTTTTGTTACTTTGGAAAAAAAGTTACTTTTTTAGTTACTTTGGAAAAAAAAAATTTTTTTTAGTTTCTTTGCAAAAAAAAATTTTTTTTTAGTTACTTTGAAAAAAAATTTTTTTTTTAGTTACTTTGGAAAAAAATATATTTTTTTAGTTACTTTGGAAAAAAAAATATTTTTTTAGTTACTTTGGAAAAAAAAATATTTTTTTAGTTACTTTGGAAAAAAAAATATTTTTTTAGTTACTTTGGAAAAAAAAATATTTTTTTAGTTACTTTGGAAAAAAAAATATTTTTTTAGTTACTTTGGAAAAAAAGTTACTTTTTTAGTTACTTTGGAAAAAAAAATATTTTTTTAGTTTCTTTGGAAAAAAAGTTACTTTTTTAGTTACTTTGGAAAAAAATATATTTTTTTAGTTACTTTGGAAAAAAAAAAAATTTTTTTGTTACTTTGGAAAAAAAAATATTTTTTTAGTTACTTTGGAAAAAAAATATTTTTTTAGTTACTTTGGAAAAAAACAATTTTTTTAGTTACTTTGGAAAAAAAAATATTTTTTTAGTTACTTTGGAAAAAAAGTTACTTTTTTAGTTACTTTGGAAAAAAAAATATTTTTTTAGTTACTTTGGAGAAAAAGTTACTTTTTTAGTTACTTTGGAAAAAAAAATATTTTTTTAGTTACTTTGGAAAAAAAAATATTTTTTTTGTTACTTTGGAAAAATTTTTTATTTTTTTAGTTACTTTGGAAAAAAAAATATTTTTTTAGTTACTTTGGAAAAAAAAATATTTTTTTAGTTACTTTGGAAAAAAAGTTACTTTTTTAGTTACTTTGGAAAAAAAAAAATTTTTTAGTTTCTTTGCAAAAAAAATTTTTTTTAGTTACTTTGGAAAAAAAAATATTTTTTTAGTTACTTTGGAAAAAAAAATATTTTTTTAGTTACTTTGGAAAAAAAGTTACTTTTTTAGTTACTTTGGAAAAAAAAATATTTTTTTAGTTACTTTGGAAAAAAAAATATTTTTTTTGTTACTTTGGAAAAAAAAAATTTTTTTTAGTTACTTTGGAAAAAAAAAAATTTTTTTAGTTACTTTGGAAAAAAAAATTTTTTTTAGTTACTTTGGAAAAAAAAAATGTTTTAGTTACTTTGGAAAAAAAATTATTTTTTTAGTTACTTTGGAAAAAAAAATATTTTTTTAGTTACTTTGGAAAAAAAATATTTTTTTAGTTACTTTGGAAAAAAAAATATTTTTTTAGTTACTTTGGAAAAAAAAATATTTTTTTAGTTACTTTGGAAAAAAAGTTACTTTTTTAGTTACTTTGGAAAAAAAAATATTTTTTTAGTTACTTTGGAAAAAAACAATTTTTTTAGTTACTTTGGAAAAAAATATATTTTTTTAGTTACTTTGGAAAAAAAAATATTTTTTTTAGTTACTTTGGAAAAAAAAAATTTTTTTAGTTTCTTTGCAAAAAAATTTTTTTTTTAGTTACTTTGGAAAAAAAAATATTTTTTTAGTTACTTTGGAAAAAAAAATATTTTTTTAGTTACTTTGGAAAAAAAAATATTTTTTTAGTTACTTTGGAAAAAAAAATATTTTTTTAGTTACTTTGGAAAAAAAGTTACTTTTTTAGTTACTTTGGAAAAAAAAATATTTTTTTAGTTACTTTGGAAAAAAAAATATTTTTTTTGTTACTTTGGAAAAAAAAAATGTTTTTAGTTACTTTGGAAAAAAAAAAATTTTTTTAGTTACTTTGGAAAAAAAATTTTTTTTTAGTTACTTTGGAAAAAAAAATGTTTTAGTTACTTTGGAAAAAAAATTATTTTTTTAGTTACTTTGGAAAAAAAAATATTTTTTTAGTTACTTTGGAAAAAAAATATTTTTTTAGTTACTTTGGAAAAAAAAATATTTTTTTAGTTACTTTGGAAAAAAAAATATTTTTTTAGTTACTTTGGAAAAAAAGTTACTTTTTTAGTTACTTTGGAAAAAAAAATATTTTTTTAGTTACTTTGGAAAAAAACAATTTTTTTAGTTACTTTGGAAAAAAATATATTTTTTTAGTTACTTTGGAAAAAAAAATATTTTTTTAGTTACTTTGGAAAAAAAAAATTTATTTAGTTTCTTTGCAAAAAATTTTTTTTTTTAGTTACTTTGGAAAAAAAAATATTTTTTTAGTTACTTTGGAAAAAAAAATATTTTTTTAGTTACTTTGGAAAAA
This sequence comes from Melanostigma gelatinosum, assembly GCF_949748355.1. Taxonomy (NCBI): domain Eukaryota; kingdom Metazoa; phylum Chordata; class Actinopteri; order Perciformes; family Zoarcidae; genus Melanostigma; species Melanostigma gelatinosum. The sequence goes on along the minus strand of NW_027635208.1, from coordinate 16,492 downwards.
AAAATATTTTTTTAGTTACTTTGGAAAAAAAAAAAATTTTTTAGTTACTTTGGAAAAAAATATATTTTTTTAGTTACTTTGGAAAAAAAAATATTTTTTTAGTTACTTTGGAAAAAAAAATATTTTTTTAGTTACTTTGGAAAAAAAGTTACTTTTTTAGTTACTTTGGAAAAAAAAATATTTTTTTAGTTACTTTGGAAAAAAATATATTTTTTTTGTTACTTTGGAAAAAAAAATATTTTTTTAGTTACTTTGGAAAAAAAAAATTTTTTTTAGTTACTTTGGAAAAAAACAATTTTTTTTAGTTACTTTGGAAAAAAAAATATTTTTTTAGTTACTTTGGAAAAAAAGTTACTTTTTTAGTTACTTTGGAAAAAAAAATATTTTTTTAGTTACTTTGGAAAAAAAGTTACTTTTTTAGTTACTTTGGAAAAAAAAATATTTTTTTAGTTACTTTGGAAAAAAAAATATTTTTTTTGTTACTTTGGAAAAAAAAAATATTTTTTTAGTTACTTTGGAAAAAAAAATATTTTTTTAGTTACTTTGGAAAAAAAAATATTTTTTTAGTTACTTTGGAAAAAAAGTTACTTTTTTAGTTACTTTGGAAAAAAAAATAATTTTTTAGTTTCTTTGCAAAAAAAAATTTTTTTTTAGTTACTTTGGAAAAAAAAATTTTTTTTAGTTACTTTGGAAAAAAAAATAATTTTTTAGTTTCTTTGCAAAAAAAAATTTTTTTTTAGTTACTTTGGAAAAAAAAATTTTTTTTAGTTACTTTGGAAAAAAAAATATTTTTTTTGTTACTTTGGAAAAAAAATATTTTTTTAGTTACTTTGGAAAAAAAAATATTTTTTTAGTTACTTTGGAAAAAAAAATATTTTTTTAGTTACTTTGGAAAAAAAATATTTTTTTAGTTACTTTGGAAAAATAAATATTTTTTTAGTTACTTTGGAAAAAAAGTTACTTTTTTAGTTACTTTGGAAAAAAAAATATTTTTTTAGTTACTTTGGAAAAAAAGTTACTTTTTTAGTTACTTTGGAAAAAAAAATATTTTTTTAGTTTCTTTGGAAAAAAAGTTACTTTTTTAGTTACTTTGGAAAAAAAAATATTTTTTTAGTTACTTTGGAAAAAAAAATATTTTTTTTGTTACTTTGGAAAAAAAAATATTTTTTTAGTTACTTTGGAAAAAAAAATATTTTTTTAGTTACTTTGGAAAAAAAGTTACTTTTTTAGTTACTTTGGAAAAATAAATATTTTTTTAGTTACTTTGGAAAAAAAGTTACTTTTTTAGTTACTTTGGAAAAAAAAATATTTTTTTAGTTACTTTGGAAAAAAAGTTACTTTTTTAGTTACTTTGGAAAAAAAAATATTTTTTTAGTTTCTTTGGAAAAAAAGTTACTTTTTTAGTTACTTTGGAAAAAAAAATATTTTTTTAGTTACTTTGGAAAAAAAAATATTTTTTTTGTTACTTTGGAAAAAAAAATATTTTTTTAGTTACTTTGGAAAAAAAAATATTTTTTTAGTTACTTTGGAAAAAAAGTTACTTTTTTAGTTACTTTGGAAAAAAAAATATTTTTTTAGTTACTTTGGAAAAAAATATATTTTTTTTGTTACTTTGGAAAAAAAAAATATTTTTTTAGTTACTTTGGAAAAAAAAAAATTTTTTTAGTTACTTTGGAAAAAAAAATTTTTTTTTAGTTACTTTGGAAAAAAAAAATTTTTTTTAGTTTCTTTGGAAAAAAAAATATTTTTTTAGTTACTTTGGAAAAAAAAATATTTTTTTAGTTACTTTGGAAAAAAAAATATTTTTTTAGTTACTTTGGAAAAAAAGTTACTTTTTTAGTTACTTTGGAGAAAAAAAATTTTTTTTTAGTTACTTTGGAAAAAAAGTTACTTTTTTAGTTACTTTGGAAAAAAAGTTACTTTTTTAGTTACTTTGGAAAAAAAAAAATTTTTTTAGTTACTTTGGAAAAAAAAATATTTTTTTTGTTACTTTGGAAAAAAAGTTACTTTTTTAGTTACTTTGGAAAAAAAAAATTTTTTTTAGTTTCTTTGCAAAAAAAAATTTTTTTTTAGTTACTTTGAAAAAAAAAAATTTTTTTTAGTTACTTTGGAAAAAAAAATATTTTTTTAGTTACTTTGGAAAAAAAAATATTTTTTTAGTTACTTTGGAAAAAAAAATATTTTTTTAGTTACTTTGGAAAAAAAAATATTTTTTTAGTTACTTTGGAAAAAAAAATATTTTTTTAGTTACTTTGGAAAAAAAAATATTTTTTTAGTTACTTTGGAAAAAAAGTTACTTTTTTAGTTACTTTGGAAAAAAAAATATTTTTTTAGTTTCTTTGGAAAAAAAGTTACTTTTTTAGTTACTTTGGAAAAAAATATATTTTTTTAGTTACTTTGGAAAAAAAAAATTTTTTTTTGTTACTTTGGAAAAAAAAATATTTTTTTAGTTACTTTGGAAAAAAAATATTTTTTTAGTTACTTTGGAAAAAAACAATTTTTTTAGTTACTTTGGAAAAAAAAATATTTTTTTAGTTACTTTGGAAAAAAAGTTACTTTTTTAGTTACTTTGGAAAAAAAAATATTTTTTTAGTTACTTTGGAGAAAAAGTTACTTTTTTAGTTACTTTGGAAAAAAAAATATTTTTTTAGTTACTTTGGAAAAAAAAATATTTTTTTTGTTACTTTGGAAAAAAAAATTATTTTTTTAGTTACTTTGGAAAAAAAAATATTTTTTTAGTTACTTTGGAAAAAAAAATATTTTTTTAGTTACTTTGGAAAAAAAGTTACTTTTTTAGTTACTTTGGAAAAAAAAATAATTTTTTAGTTTCTTTGCAAAAAAAATTTTTTTTTTAGTTACTTTGGAAAAAAAAATTTTTTTTAGTTACTTTGGAAAAAAAAATATTTTTTTAGTTACTTTGGAAAAAAAAATATTTTTTTAGTTACTTTGGAAAAAAAAATATTTTTTTAGTTACTTTGGAAAAAAAGTTACTTTTTTAGTTACTTTGGAAAAAAAATATTTTTTTAGTTTCTTTGGAAAAAAAGTTACTTTTTTAGTTACTTTGGAAAAAAAAATATTTTTTTAGTTACTTTGGAAAAAAAAATATTTTTTTTGTTACTTTGGAAAAAAAAATATTTTTTTAGTTACTTTGGAAAAAAAAAATTTTTTTTAGTTACTTTGGAAAAAAACAATTTTTTTTAGTTACTTTGGAAAAAAAAATATTTTTTTAGTTACTTTGGAAAAAAAGTTACTTTTTTAGTTACTTTGGAAAAAAAAATATTTTTTTAGTTACTTTGGAAAAAAAAATATTTTTTTTGTTACTTTGGAAAAAAAATATATTTTTTTAGTTACTTTGGAAAAAAAATAATTTTTTAGTTACTTTGGAAAAAAAAAAATTTTTTTAGTTACTTTGGAAAAAAAAATATTTATTTAGTTTCTTTGGAAAAAAAAATATTTTTTTAGTTACTTTGGAAAAAAAGTTACTTTTTTAGTTACTTTGGAAAAAAAAAATTTTTTTTAGTTTCTTTGCAAAAAAAAATTTTTTTTTAGTTACTTTGAAAAAAAAAATTTTTTTTAGTTACTTTGGAAAAAAAATATTTTTTTAGTTACTTTGGAAAAAAAAATATTTTTTTAGTTACTTTGGAAAAAAAAATATTTTTTTAGTTACTTTGGAAAAAAAAATATTTTTTTAGTTACTTTGGAAAAAAAAATATTTTTTTAGTTACTTTGGAAAAAAAAATATTTTTTTAGTTACTTTGGAAAAAAAGTTACTTTTTTAGTTACTTTGGAAAAAAAAATATTTTTTTAGTTTCTTTGGAAAAAAAGTTACTTTTTTAGTTACTTTGGAAAAAAAAATATTTTTTTAGTTACTTTGGAAAAAAAAAATTTTTTTTTGTTACTTTGGAAAAAAAAATATTTTTTTAGTTACTTTGGAAAAAAAATATTTTTTTAGTTACTTTGGAAAAAAACAATTTTTTTAGTTACTTTGGAAAAAAAAATATTTTTTTAGTTACTTTGGAAAAAAAGTTACTTTTTTAGTTACTTTGGAAAAAAAAATATTTTTTTAGTTACTTTGGAGAAAAAGTTACTTTTTTAGTTACTTTGGAAAAAAAAATATTTTTTTTGTTACTTTGGAAAAAAAAATATTTTTTTTGTTACTTTGGAAAAAAAAATTATTTTTTTTGTTACTTTGGAAAAAAAAATATTTTTTTAGTTACTTTGGAAAAAAAAATATTTTTTTAGTTACTTTGGAAAAAAAGTTACTTTTTTAGTTACTTTGGAAAAAAAAATAATTTTTTAGTTTCTTTGCAAAAAAAAATTTTTTTTTAGTTACTTTGGAAAAAAAATTTTTTTTTAGTTACTTTGGAAAAAAAAATATTTTTTTAGTTACTTTGGAAAAAAAAATATTTTTTTAGTTACTTTGGAAAAAAAAATATTTTTTTAGTTACTTTGGAAAAAAAGTTACTTTTTTAGTTACTTTGGAAAAAAAAATATTTTTTTAGTTTCTTTGGAAAAAAAGTTACTTTTTTAGTTACTTTGGAAAAAAAAATATTTTTTTAGTTACTTTGGAAAAAAAAATATTTTTTTTGTTACTTTGGAAAAAAAAATATTTTTTTAGTTACTTTGGAAAAAAAAATATTTTTTTAGTTACTTTGGAAAAAAACAATTTTTTTTAGTTACTTTGGAAAAAAAAATATTTTTTTAGTTACTTTGGAAAAAAAGTTACTTTTTTAGTTACTTTGGAAAAAAAATATTTTTTTAGTTACTTTGGAAAAAAAGTTACTTTTTTAGTTACTTTGGAAAAAAAAATATTTTTTTAGTTACTTTGGAAAAAAAAATATTTTTTTTGTTACTTTGGAAAAAAAATATATTTTTTTAGTTACTTTGGAAAAAAAATAATTTTTTAGTTACTTTGGAAAAAAAAAATTTTTTTTAGTTACTTTGGAAAAAAAAATATTTATTTAGTTTCTTTGGAAAAAAAAATATTTTTTTAGTTACTTTGGAAAAAAAAATATTTTTTTAGTTACTTTGGAAAAAAATATATTTTTTTAGTTACTTTGGAAAAAAAAATATTTTTTTAGTTACTTTGGAAAAAAAGTTACTTTTTAGTTTCTTTGGAAAAAAAAATATTTTTTTAGTTACTTTGGAAAAAAAAATATTTTTTTAGTTACTTTGGAAAAAAAAATATTTTTTTAGTTACTTTGGAAAAAAAAGTATTTTTTTAGTTACTTTGGAAAAAAAAAATATTTTTTTAGTTACTTTGGAAAAAAAAATATTTTTTTAGTTACTTTGGAAAAAAAGTTACTTTTTTAGTTACTTTGGAAAAAAAAAATTTTTTTTAGTTACTTTGGAAAAAAAAATATTTTTTTTGTTACTTTGGAAAAAAAAATATTTTTTTAGTTACTTTGGAAAAAAAATTTTTTTTTTAGTTACTTTGGAAAAAAAAATTTTTTTTAGTTACTTTGGAAAAAAAAAATGTTTTAGTTACTTTGGAAAAAAAATTATTTTTTTAGTTACTTTGGAAAAAAAAATATTTTTTTAGTTACTTTGGAAAAAAAATATTTTTTTTAGTTACTTTGGAAAAAAAAATATTTTTTTAGTTACTTTGGAAAAAAAAATATTTTTTTAGTTACTTTGGAAAAAAAGTTACTTTTTTAGTTACTTTGGAAAAAAAAATATTTTTTTAGTTACTTTGGAAAAAAAAATATTTTTTTTGTTACTTTGGAAAAAAAAAAATTTTTTTAGTTACTTTGGAAAAAAAAAAAAATTTTTAGTTACTTTGGAAAAAAAAATTTTTTTAGTTACTTTGGAAAAAAAAATATTTTTTTAGTTTCTTTGGAAAAAAAAATATTTTTTTAGTTACTTTGGAAAAAAAAATATTTTTTTAGTTACTTTGGAAAAAAAAATATTTTTTTAGTTACTTTGGAAAAAATAATATTTTTTTAGTTACTTTGGAAAAAAAGTTACTTTTTTAGTTACGTTGGAAAAAAATATATTTTTTTAGTTACTTTGGAAAAAAAGTTACTTTTTTAGTTACTTTGGAAAAAAAAATATTTTTTTAGTTACTTTGGAAAAAAAAAATTTTTTTAGTTACTTTGGAAAAAAATATATTTTTTTAGTTTCTTTGGAAAAAAAAAATTTTTTTTAGTTACTTTGGAAAAAAAAATATTTTTTTAGTTTCTTTGGAAAAAAAAAAATTTTTTTAGTTACTTTGGAAAAAAAAAAATGTTTTAGTTACTTTGGAAAAAAAAAATTTTTTTAGTTACTTTGGAAAAAAAAATATTTTTTTAGTTTCTTTGGAAAAAAAAATATTTTTTTAGTTACTTTGGAAAAAATATATATTTTTTTAGTTACTTTGGAAAAAAAAATATTTTTTTTGTTACTTTGGAAAAAAAAATATTTTTTTTGTTACTTTGGAAAAAAAATTTTTTTTTTAGTTACTTTGGAAAAAATTTTTTTTTTTAGTTACTTTGGAAAAAAAAATATTTTTTTAGTTTCTTTGGAAAAAAAAATATTTTTTTAGTTACTTTGGCAAAAAAAATATTTTTTTAGTTACTTTGGAAAAAAAAATATTTTTTTAGTTACTTTGGAAAAAAAAATATTTTTTTAGTTACTTTGGAAAAAAAAATATTTTTTTTGTTACTTTGGAAAAAAAAAATATTTTTTTAGTTACTTTGGAAAAAAAAATTTTTTTTTAGTTACTTTGGAAAAAAAAATAATTTTTTAGTTACTTTGGAAAAAAAAATATTTTTTTAGTTTCTTTGGAAAAAAAAATATTTTTTTAGTTACTTTGGAAAAAAAATATTTTTTTAGTTACTTTGGAAAAAAAAATATTTTTTTAGTTACTTTGGAAAAAAAAATATTTTTTTAGTTACTTTGGAAAAAAAGTTACTTTTTTAGTTACTTTGGAAAAAAAAATATTTTTTTAGTTACTTTGGAAAAAAAATTATTTTTTTTGTTACTTTGGAAAAAAAAATATTTTTTTAGTTACTTTGGAAAAAAAATATTTTTTTAGTTACTTTGGAAAAATAAATATTTTTTTAGTTACTTTGGAAAAAAAGTTACTTTTTTAGTTACTTTGGAAAAAAAAATATTTTTTTAGTTACTTTGGAAAAAAAGTTACTTTTTTAGTTACTTTGGAAAAAAAAATATTTTTTTAGTTTCTTTGGAAAAAAAGTTACTTTTTTAGTTACTTTGGAAAAAAAAATATTTTTTTAGTTACTTTGGAAAAAAAAATATTTTTTTTGTTACTTTGGAAAAAAAAATATTTTTTTAGTTACTTTGGAAAAAATATATTTTTTTAGTTACTTTGGAAAAAAAGTTACTTTTTTAGTTACTTTGGAAAAAAAAATATTTTTTTAGTTACTTTGGAAAAAAAAATATTTTTTTTGTTACTTTGGAAAAAAAAAATATTTTTTTAGTTTCTTTGGAAAAAAAAATATTTTTTTAGTTACTTTGGAAAAAAAAATATTTTTTTAGTTACTTTGGAAAAAAAAATATTTTTTTAGTTACTTTGGAAAAAAAGTTACTTTTTTAGTTACTTTGGAGAAAAAAATAATTTTTTAGTTACTTTGGAAAAAAAAATATTTTTTTAGTTTCTTTGGAAAAAAAAATATTTTTTTAGTTACTTTGGAAAAAAAATATTTTTTTAGTTACTTTGGAAAAAAAAATATTTTTTTAGTTACTTTGGAAAAAAAAATATTTTTTTAGTTACTTTGGAAAAAAAGTTACTTTTTTAGTTACTTTGGAAAAAAAAATATTTTTTTAGTTACTTTGGAAAAAAAATTATTTTTTTTGTTACTTTGGAAAAAAAAATATTTTTTTAGTTACTTTGGAAAAAAAATATTTTTTTAGTTACTTTGGAAAAATAAATATTTTTTTAGTTACTTTGGAAAAAAAGTTACTTTTTTAGTTACTTTGGAAAAAAAAATATTTTTTTAGTTACTTTGGAAAAAAAGTTACTTTTTTAGTTACTTTGGAAAAAAAAATATTTTTTTAGTTTCTTTGGAAAAAAAGTTACTTTTTTAGTTACTTTGGAAAAAAAAATATTTTTTTAGTTACTTTGGAAAAAAAATTATTTTTTTTGTTACTTTGGAAAAAAAAATATTTTTTTAGTTACTTTGGAAAAAAAATATTTTTTTAGTTACTTTGGAAAAATAAATATTTTTTTAGTTACTTTGGAAAAAAAGTTACTTTTTTAGTTACTTTGGAAAAAAAAATATTTTTTTAGTTACTTTGGAAAAAAAGTTACTTTTTTAGTTACTTTGGAAAAAAAAATATTTTTTTAGTTTCTTTGGAAAAAAAGTTACTTTTTTAGTTACTTTGGAAAAAAAAATATTTTTTTAGTTACTTTGGAAAAAAAAATATTTTTTTTGTTACTTTGGAAAAAAAAATATTTTTTTAGTTACTTTGGAAAAAAAAATATTTTTTTAGTTACTTTGGAAAAAAAGTTACTTTTTTAGTTACTTTGGAAAAAAAAATATTTTTTTAGTTACTTTGGAAAAAAAAATATTTTTTTTGTTACTTTGGAAAAAAAAAATATTTTTTTAGTTTCTTTGGAAAAAAAAATATTTTTTTAGTTACTTTGGAAAAAAAAATATTTTTTTAGTTACTTTGGAAAAAAAAATATTTTTTTAGTTACTTTGGAAAAAAAGTTACTTTTTTAGTTACTTTGGAGAAAAAAATTTTTTTTTTAGTTACTTTGGAAAAAAAGTTACTTTTTTAGTTACTTTGGAAAAAAAGTTACTTTTTTAGTTACTTTGGAAAAAAAAAAATTTTTTTAGTTACTTTGGAAAAAAAAATATTTTTTTTGTTACTTTGGAAAAAAAGTTACTTTTTTAGTTACTTTGGAAAAAAAATTTTTTTTTTAGTTTCTTTGCAAAAAAAAATTTTTTTTTAGTTACTTTGAAAAAAAAAAAAAATTTTTAGTTACTTTGGAAAAAAAGTTACTTTTTTAGTTACTTTGGAAAAAAAAATATTTTTTTAGTTTCTTTGGAAAAAAAGTTACTTTTTTAGTTACTTTGGAAAAATAAATATTTTTTTAGTTACTTTGGAAAAAAAGTTACTTTTTTAGTTACTTTGGAAAAAAAAATATTTTTTTAGTTACTTTGGAAAAAAAGTTACTTTTTTAGTTACTTTGGAAAAAAAAATATTTTTTTAGTTTCTTTGGAAAAAAAGTTACTTTTTTAGTTACTTTGGAAAAAAAAATATTTTTTTAGTTACTTTGGAAAAAAAAATATTTTTTTTGTTACTTTGGAAAAAAAAATATTTTTTTAGTTACTTTGGAAAAAAAAATATTTTTTTAGTTACTTTGGAAAAAAAGTTACTTTTTTAGTTACTTTGGAAAAAAAAATATTTTTTTAGTTACTTTGGAAAAAAAAATATTTTTTTTGTTACTTTGGAAAAAAAAAATATTTTTTTAGTTTCTTTGGAAAAAAAAATATTTTTTTAGTTACTTTGGAAAAAAAAATATTTTTTTAGTTACTTTGGAAAAAAAAATATTTTTTTAGTTACTTTGGAAAAAAAGTTACTTTTTTAGTTACTTTGGAGAAAAAAAAATTTTTTTTAGTTACTTTGGAAAAAAAGTTACTTTTTTAGTTACTTTGGAAAAAAAGTTACTTTTTTAGTTACTTTGGAAAAAAAAAAATTTTTTTAGTTACTTTGGAAAAAAAATTATTTTTTTTGTTACTTTGGAAAAAAAGTTACTTTTTTAGTTACTTTGGAAAAAAAAATTTTTTTTTAGTTTCTTTGCAAAAAAAAATTTTTTTTTAGTTACTTTGAAAAAAAAAAAAAAAATTTAGTTACTTTGGAAAAAAAGTTACTTTTTTAGTTACTTTGGAAAAAAAAATATTTTTTTAGTTTCTTTGGAAAAAAAGTTACTTTTTTAGTTACTTTGGAAAAAAATATATTTTTTTAGTTACTTTGGAAAAAAAAAAAAAATTTTTGTTACTTTGGAAAAAAAAATATTTTTTTAGTTACTTTGGAAAAAAAATATTTTTTTAGTTACTTTGGAAAAAAACAATTTTTTTAGTTACTTTGGAAAAAAAAATATTTTTTTAGTTACTTTGGAAAAAAAGTTACTTTTTTAGTTACTTTGGAAAAAAAAATATTTTTTTAGTTACTTTGGAGAAAAAGTTACTTTTTTAGTTACTTTGGAAAAAAAAATATTTTTTTAGTTACTTTGGAAAAAAAAATATTTTTTTTGTTACTTTGGAAAAAAAAATTATTTTTTTAGTTACTTTGGAAAAAAAAATATTTTTTTAGTTACTTTGGAAAAAAAAATATTTTTTTTGTTACTTTGGAAAAAAAAAATATTTTTTTAGTTACTTTGGAAAAAAAAAAAAATTTTTAGTTACTTTGGAAAAAAAAATTTTTTTTTTAGTTACTTTGGAAAAAAAAATTTTTTTTTAGTTTCTTTGGAAAAAAAAATATTTTTTTAGTTACTTTGGAAAAAAAAATATTTTTTTAGTTACTTTGGAAAAAAAAATATTTTTTTAGTTACTTTGGAAAAAAAGTTACTTTTTTAGTTACTTTGGAGAAAAAAAAATTTTTTTTAGTTACTTTGGAAAAAAAGTTACTTTTTTAGTTACTTTGGAAAAAAAGTTACTTTTTTAGTTACTTTGGAAAAAAAAAAAAATTTTTAGTTACTTTGGAAAAAAAAATATTTTTTTTGTTACTTTGGAAAAAAAGTTACTTTTTTAGTTACTTTGGAAAAAAAAATTTTTTTTTAGTTTCTTTGCAAAAAAAAAATTTTTTTTAGTTACTTTGAAAAAAAAAAATTTTTTTTAGTTACTTTGGAAAAAAAAATATTTTTTTAGTTACTTTGGAAAAAAAAATATTTTTTTAGTTACTTTGGGAAAAAAAATATTTTTTTAGTTACTTTGGAAAAAAAAATATTTTTTTAGTTACTTTGGAAAAAAAAATATTTTTTTAGTTACTTTGGAAAAAAAAATATTTTTTTAGTTACTTTGGAAAAAAAGTTACTTTTTTAGTTACTTTGGAAAAAAAAATATTTTTTTAGTTTCTTTGGAAAAAAAGTTACTTTTTTAGTTACTTTGGAAAAAAATATATTTTTTTAGTTACTTTGGAAAAAAAAAATATTTTTTTGTTACTTTGGAAAAAAAAATATTTTTTTAGTTACTTTGGAAAAAAAATATTTTTTTAGTTACTTTGGAAAAAAACAATTTTTTTAGTTACTTTGGAAAAAAAAATATTTTTTTAGTTACTTTGGAAAAAAAGTTACTTTTTTAGTTACTTTGGAAAAAAAAATATTTTTTTAGTTACTTTGGAGAAAAAGTTACTTTTTTAGTTACTTTGGAAAAAAAAATATTTTTTTAGTTACTTTGGAAAAAAAAATATTTTTTTTGTTACTTTGGAAAAAAAAATTATTTTTTTAGTTACTTTGGAAAAAAAAATATTTTTTTAGTTACTTTGGAAAAAAAAATATTTTTTTAGTTACTTTGGAAAAAAAGTTACTTTTTTAGTTACTTTGGAAAAAAAATAATTTTTTAGTTTCTTTGCAAAAAAAAATTTTTTTTTAGTTACTTTGGAAAAAAAAAATTTTTTTAGTTACTTTGGAAAAAAAAATATTTTTTTAGTTACTTTGGAAAAAAAAATATTTTTTTAGTTACTTTGGAAAAAAAAATATTTTTTTAGTTACTTTGGAAAAAAAAATATTTTTTTTGTTACTTTGGAAAAAAAGTTACTTTTTTAGTTACTTTGGAAAAAAAAAAAATTTTTTAGTTTCTTTGCAAAAAAAAATTTTTTTTTAGTTACTTTGAAAAAAAAAAAAATTTTTTAGTTACTTTGGAAAAAAAAATATTTTTTTGTTACTTTGGAAAAAAAAAATATTTTTTTAGTTACTTTGGAAAAAAAAAAAATTTTTTAGTTACTTTGGAAAAAAAAAAATTTTTTTAGTTACTTTGGAAAAAAAAATATTTTTTTAGTTTCTTTGGAAAAAAAAATATTTTTTTAGTTACTTTGGAAAAAATATTTTTTTTTTAGTTACTTTGGAAAAAAAAATATTTTTTTAGTTACTTTGGAAAAAAAAATATTTTTTTAGTTACTTTGGAAAAAAAGTTACTTTTTTAGTTACTTTGGAAAAAAAAATATTTTTTTAGTTACTTTGGAAAAAAATATATTTTTTTTGTTACTTTGGAAAAAAAAATATTTTTTTAGTTACTTTGGAAAAAAAAATATTTTTTTAGTTACTTTGGAAAAAAAAAAATTTTTTTAGTTTCTTTGGAAAAAAAAAATTTTTTTTAGTTACTTTGGAAAAAAAAATTTTTTTTAGTTACTTTGGAAAAAAAAATATTTTTTTAGTTACTTTGGAAAAAAAAATATTTTTTTAGTTACTTTGGAAAAAAAGTTACTTTTTTAGTTACTTTGGAAAAAAAAATATTTTTTTTGTTACTTTGGAAAAAAAAAAAAAATTTTAGTTACTTTGGAAAAAAAAATATTTTTTTAGTTTCTTTGGAAAAAAAAATATTTTTTTAGTTACTTTGGAAAAAAAAATATTTTTTTAGTTACTTTGGAAAAAAAAATATTTTTTTAGTTACTTTGGAAAAAAATATATATTTTTAGTTACTTTGGAAAAAAAGTTACTTTTTTAGTTACTTTGGAAAAAAAAAATTTTTTTTAGTTACTTTGGAAAAAAAAATATTTTTTTAGTTACTTTGGAAAAAAAAATATTTTTTTAGTTACTTTGGAAAAAAAAATATTTTTTTAGTTTCTTTGGAAAAAAAAATATTTTTTTAGTTACTTTGGAAAAAAATATATTTTTTTAGTTACTTTGGAAAAAAAAATATTTTTTTAGTTACTTTGGAAAAAAAAATATTTTTTTAGTTACTTTGGAAAAAAAGTTACTTTTTTAGTTACTTTGGAAAAAAATATATTTTTTTAGTTACTTTGGAAAAAAAGTTACTTTTTTAGTTACTTTGGAAAAAAATATATTTTTTTAGTTACTTTGGAAAAAAAAATATTTTTTTTGTTACTTTGGAAAAAAAAAATATTTTTTTAGTTACTTTGGAAAAAAAAAATTTTTTTTAGTTACTTTGGACAAAAAAAATTTTTTTTAGTTACTTTGGAAAAAAAAATATTTTTTTAGTTTCTTTGGAAAAAAAAATATTTTTTTAGTTACTTTGGAAAAAAAAATATTTTTTTAGTTACTTTGGAAAAAAAAAATTTTTTTTAGTTACTTTGGAAAAAAAAATATTTTTTTAGTTACTTTGGAAAAAAAGTTACTTTTTTAGTTACTTTGGAAAAAAAAATATTTTTTTAGTTACTTTGGAAAAAAAAAATTTTTTTTTGTTACTTTGGAAAAAAAAAATATTTTTTTAGTTACTTTGGAAAAAAAAAAATTTTTTTTAGTTACTTTGGAAAAAAAATATTTTTTTAGTTACTTTGGAAAAAAAAATATTTTTTTGGTTACTTTGGAAAAAAAAATATTTTTTTAGTTACTTTGGAAAAAAAGTTACTTTTTTAGTTACTTTGGAAAAAAAAATATTTTTTTAGTTACTTTGGAAAAAAAAATATTTTTTTTGTTACTTTGGAAAAAAAAATTTTTTTTTAGTTACTTTGGAAAAAAAAAAATTTTTTTAGTAAAGTAACTAAAAAAAATTTTTTTTTTTCCAAAGTAACTAAAAAAATTATTTTTTTTTCCAAAGTAGGAAAAAAAAATAATTTTTTAGTTACTTTGGAAAAAAAAATATTTTTTTAGTTTCTTTGGAAAAAAAAATATTTTTTTAGTTACTTTGGAAAAAAAGTTACTTTTTTAGTTACTTTGGAAAAAAAGTTACTTTTTTAGTTACTTTGGAAAAAAAAATATTTTTTTAGTTACTTTGGAAAAAAAAAATTTTTTTTAGTTACTTTGGAAAAAAAAATATTTTTTTAGTTACTTTGGAAAAAAAGTTACTTTTTTAGTTACTTTGGAAAAAAAAAAAATTTTTTAGTTACTTTGGAAAAAAAAATTTTTTTTTTGTTACTTTGGAAAAAAAAAATATTTTTTTAGTTACTTTGGAAAAAAAGTTACTTTTTTAGTTACTTTGGAAAAAAAAATATTTTTTTAGTTACTTTGGAAAAAAAAATATTTTTTTTGTTACTTTGGAAAAAAAAATTTTTTTTTAGTTACTTTGGAAAAAAAAAAATTTTTTTAGTAAAGTAACTAAAAAAAATTTTTTTTTTCCAAAGTAACTAAAAAAATTATTTTTTTTTCCAAAGTAGGAAAAAAAAAAAATTTTTTAGTTACTTTGGAAAAAAAAATATTTTTTTAGTTTCTTTGGAAAAAAAAATATTTTTTTAGTTACTTTGGAAAAAAAGTTACTTTTTTAGTTACTTTGGAAAAAAAGTTACTTTTTTAGTTACTTTGGAAAAAAAAATATTTTTTTAGTTACTTTGGGAAAAAAAATATTTTTTTTGTTACTTTGGGAAAAAAAATATTTTTTTAGTTACTTTGGAAAAAAAATATTTTTTTAGTTTCTTTGCAAAAAAAAATATTTTTTTAGTTACTTTGGAAAAAAAAATATTTTTTTAGTTACTTTGGAAAAAAAAATATTTTTTTAGTTACTTTGGAAAAAAAAAAATTTTTTTAGTTACTTTGGAAAAAAAGTTACTTTTTAAGTTACTTTGGAAAAAAAAAAATTTTTTAGTTTCTTTGCAAAAAAAAATTTTTTTTTAGTTACTTTGGAAAAAAAAAATTTTTTTTTAGTTACTTTGGAAAAAAAAATATTTTTTTAGTTACTTTGGAAAAAAAAATATTTTTTTAGTTACTTTGGAAAAAAAAATATTTTTTTAGTTACTTTGGAAAAAAAAATATTTTTTTAGTTACTTTGGAAAAAAAAATATTTTTTTAGTTACTTTGGAAAAAAAGTTACTTTTTAAGTTACTTTGGAAAAAAAAAAAAATTTTTAGTTTCTTTGCAAAAAAAAATTTTTTTTTAGTTACTTTGGAAAAAAAAAATTTTTTTTTAGTTACTTTGGAAAAAAAAATATTTTTTTAGTTACTTTGGAAAAAAAAATATTTTTTTAGTTACTTTGGAAAAAAAAATATTTTTTTAGTTACTTTGGAAAAAAAAATATTTTTTTAGTTACTTTGGAAAAAAATATATATTTTTAGTTACTTTGGAAAAAAAATATATATTTTTAGTTACTTTGGAAAAAAAAGTTACTTTTTTAGTTACTTTGGAAAAAAAAATATTTTTTTAGTTTCTTTGGAAAAAAAGTTACTTTTTTAGTTACTTTGGAAAAAAAATATATTTTTAGTTACTTTGGAAAAAAAAATATTTTTTTTGTTACTTTGGAAAAAAAATATTTTTTTAGTTACTTTGGAAAAAAAAATATTTTTTTAGTTACTTTGGAAAAAAAAATATTTTTTTAGTTACTTTGGAAAAAAAGTTACTTTTTAAGTTACTTTGGAAAAAAAAAAAAATTTTTAGTTTCTTTGCAAAAAAAAATTTTTTTTTAGTTACTTTGGAAAAAAAAAATTTTTTTTTAGTTACTTTGGAAAAAAAAATATTTTTTTAGTTACTTTGGAAAAAAAATATTTTTTTAGTTACTTTGGAAAAAAAAATATTTTTTTAGTTACTTTGGAAAAAAAAATATTTTTTTAGTTACTTTGGAAAAAAAAATATTTTTTTAGTTACTTTGGAAAAAAAGTTACTTTTTAAGTTACTTTGGAAAAAAAAAAAAATTTTTAGTTTCTTTGCAAAAAAAAATTTTTTTTTAGTTACTTTGGAAAAAAAAAATTTTTTTTTAGTTACTTTGGAAAAAAAAATATTTTTTTAGTTACTTTGGAAAAAAAAATATTTTTTTAGTTACTTTGGAAAAAAAAATATTTTTTTAGTTACTTTGGAAAAAAAAATATTTTTTTAGTTACTTTGGAAAAAAATATATATTTTTAGTTACTTTGGAAAAAAAAATATATTTTTAGTTACTTTGGAAAAAAAAGTTACTTTTTTAGTTACTTTGGAAAAAAAAATATTTTTTTAGTTTCTTTGGAAAAAAAGTTACTTTTTTAGTTACTTTGGAAAAAAAATATATTTTTAGTTACTTTGGAAAAAAAAATATTTTTTTTGTTACTTTGGAAAAAAAATATTTTTTTAGTTACTTTGGAAAAAAAAAATTTTTTTTAGTTACTTTGGAAAAAAACAATTTTTTTTAGTTACTTTGGAAAAAAAATATTTTTTTAGTTACTTTGGAAAAAAAGTTACTTTTTTAGTTACTTTGGAAAAAAAAATATTTTTTTAGTTACTTTGGAAAAAAAAATATTTTTTTTGTTACTTTGGAAAAAAAAAATATTTTTTTAGTTACTTTGGAAAAAAAAATATTTTTTTAGTTACTTTGGAAAAAAAAATATTTTTTTAGTTACTTTGGAAAAAAAGTTACTTTTTTAGTTACTTTGGAAAAAAAATTTTTTTTTTTAGTTTCTTTGCAAAAAAAAATTTTTTTTTAGTTACTTTGGAAAAAAAAAATATTTTTTAGTTACTTTGGAAAAAAAA